>NW_022639579.1:817633-827270 GCF_010583005.1 Odontomachus brunneus | reverse complement strand
TTGAGTGGTACACGCTTCCGAAATGTTGAAGAAGTGCGAGAATGGGTGGACGAATGGATTGCTTCGAAACAAACATCGTTTTATCGAGATGGTATCGCCCAGTTGCCAGAAAGATGGCAAAAAGTTGTAGAAAGTGATGGAAAATACTTTCATTGAAATAATTTAAATAAATTTTTTACAATAAATGCTTTTTCTCAGTATTTTTTGGGCGGAAACTAAGTTAAGGTCCTAATATTATCACGCTACTATAATATTACTGCGTGTCGTTAAATTGTATGTATGAAGTATGAAGCATAACTAATAGAAAATATTATTTTTTTTTAATAGACTGATTTGGAGTAAAAGTCGATGAAGCAGAAGATATGTCTTAAATTACACTTGCCATATTTTTGGCAATTCAACAATTTTGCAATCAGTTAAGTTTTCGCACAATTAATGAAAATCCACGCGACGGCCAACTTGTTAATTAGTTCGTCTTTATGATTATTTGCGTGATTCGGTCGACGAAATAACCGCGTTGTCGCGATTGACGGGTGTCTTTGGAGACACGTTTCTTTTTCTTTTCCTGCCCTTCCCCTCTCCCCCCTCTCTCTCTTTCTCTCTCTCTCTCTTTCTTTCCTGGTACTCGATTCGCTTTGCAGCTGATTTGCCTGCAAAATTGCGCGGAAGTTCGACTCGGCGGCCATCACTAGAACGCGCGGGCGCAGGTAATGCCACTTTTTCACGCGGCTTTTTGCCGAGAGAGGATGCCTCGCCCCGTCGAGGATCAATCTTGTCCGCGGCGAGCTCAATAATCCCTTTCGGGCGCTGCCGTACAATGTTAGCGATTTAATGGGGGTTCATCGCACCCGAATACTCGCGCCTCCGTAGCGGTCGTTAATCAACAGCCGGCTTGCGAGGCACAGGGATGAGGAGGAGCCGGGGAATTTTGAAGTATCCAGCGTGTGTCGCGCGGCGTTGGCTGGAATCCGCGCGACTGCTTAACTAAATTAATATACCGAGCCGTGTCTCCGAGTGATACCGAGTTGAGCTACGGCAGTGCTTAGAGGTGGCGGATTAACGCTGCGCGACGCTCAGCTCCTGATATCGATGATAAATACTGATAACGCGACGATTCGCCGAGACGTATTTTCAGCAAAGAGAGCTGCTGAATCTTCCGCGGCAACGATCCGAGCAACGATCGCTCCGGCATGTTCGATAATTGCTCGATCCTGCGTCGCAGTCCACGGACCGGAGTGGAAACTGGACCCGTTGCGTTTAAAGAGCTCGGGACACCAAAAGGATCAATTTAGAAATCAGTCGCGGCCGGTCTGGTTAAACCGGTCGTCCCTGTCCCTCGCAAATCCTGAATCGCTAGGAAAAAGCGAGCCGCTAAACTAACTGCCTAACGCGTCGACGCCGGCGGACAAGACGACCCTCGCGAGCCGTAAACCTCGCGAAAGGCTCGATTAGGGTGGAACGCGTCGTCGATCTCGCGCGCGCGGAATCGCGCGGCTCTCCTATCGCTGAGTTTAATAATTCGCGTTTCATTTTTTCCGGGCCATTTATCCGCGCAGTTGGACTTCCGTAGTCCATGTTAGAACGACCGAGAATCCGGAGACTTTCGCGTTATCGTCCCGAGACGAAAGGTTGCGTCGAAAGGTTCTTCATTTTCGAGCGTACACGCGCGAGAACAAATGCCGAGCTCTGCTCTTCGTGGAACTCTCGCGGAGTGCCGAGTAAAATGTCACGTAGTTTACTTCTTTATTTATTTAACCCTCAATATTGGATCTGTGAAATCCGAACGAATCGATTGTTCTCCAACTTACAGGTTTTACAGTGCTTTTTTCATATAAATTCTCTTTAAGGGGATGCTGAAGTCGATGACGAAGTCAAACAATGTCGATTATCGACAAAGACGATCGTCTGATGCTATCCTGTTCGTATTTCTTGTACATATAGAACTTACGTAAATGTGTACTGCTTTGTTTTACTATATTCTGCGGAAAATCTAACCATGCACACGTGTGTAGAAATCTTTCTGCAAACTTTTCCGACATTCTTAAACTTCTGAATTCAGATGCAAACGTACAGCAATGTTCTTGAAAATTTTTCTGCTTGGAGCATCCACACTTTCGGTATGTTGGATGGAATACTGAGGTTGAAAATAGAATCAAAGTTTCGACTCGGGTAAGTGAAATAGAATCAAAAGAGGTTGATATAGGTTTCAAAATATCAAAGTAGGTGTTGAATGGAATAGTGAGGCTGAAAATAGGATCAAAATTTCGACTCAGGTAATTTTGCGCGGTCAAAGCGACCGGCGATATCCGATACTGAATGAGTAATGGTATCGATAAGCGTGGCGAGGGGTTTTCGGGTTATCGATCGGGCCGTCGCAAGGTCGCCGCGTCGACTATTAATTTAATTGTGAAATCGCGCTCCCCGGCAGGATGTGCTCCGAATGCAGCGCGATTGTTTCGGCGAGGCGCGGTGCAGCGCGGTGCAGAGCGATGCATCCGCCGCGCCGATGCATCCGCAGGAATCCGGCGATGCGGGGGGCGCGATCTTGGCCGGCGCGCACGCTTCGGAATCCTGCGTCGTGCGAACGTCGGGCTGTACGGCCTGAGACGCGGGCCCCAGGGAAAAAGGATCGCCGCGAAAAATCTTGTCCTGGACGCCGCTTCGCTTTCAACGGAAAGCGAGTCCGAGGGCGATTTGAGACCTCGCGTGCATCGCCGGCGATCACGGCACAACGTGTCGGACGGACGTTCATTTGAAATCTAATCGCGCCAATAAGGCCACCGGCCGTTGCAACCGGGCTGTCAGAAAAAGTGTAGAGCTCAATCGTACTTTGAAGGGAACAAAATTGCGCGACACAGAATGTCGCGTCAACACGTACAAGTCATTAAAATAAAAGTACCAATGCCTGGATGCTGATAACACTGACACCTGACCTTGGTCATTCTTATTGTTTTCACGTATATGCATTCTACCTATATTTTGAAAAAATTTAAATATTCGTATTTAAAGACCAAAACATCAAGAATGTCCCTAGTTGGATGCCGGGGTTGTTATTATTAATGCCCAGAAGTTGGTACCTTCATTTTATGTGACGGATGAAATGATTCTCAACACTTTTTCATTCCTTTAGTGACAAGAATGTGTGTAATCTGGTTTGCAAACGAGTGTATCGCCAAGCCCGAGCCGTGTCCGGGCACGCGCACCTGCCAGCGAAGCGAGCGAGCAACCCGTCATACTAACCAATACTCTTCATGTGCTAGAATTCGTGCGAATCAGGCAGACAAATCAAACAGAAATGATCGAACGATCGTTTTGCCGGGGCGGCAAAACATTAATGCAGAACATTCTTTTGCTCCGTCTCTTGCATACAAACGATCGCTCGTTGTTAATACTCGTTTCCCCGAAACGTCGCTCGATTCGCCGCTATGTAACGACTTCGCGAGAAACTTTGAAAAAAATCTCGGGCAGTGTCGGGCGTCGACGTGCCCTTTTTGTAAATTCGGAGCGCATGCGAGCGTGCGGCGCCAAATACCGGCCGTATCTCCTTCGTTATTTCCGTCCCTTTATTCTTCGCTGCGGTATTTCTCGGACTTCCCTCAATCGCATGTCGAACTTCGACGCGGCCCGGTTATGCGAAGTTCGCTCTGCACAGTGATATCCATTCATTTCGCTGGTATTTTGATGCCGGCTAGAGAGAGAGAAAGAGAGAGAGAGAGGAGAGAGAGGAGAGGAGAGGAGAGGAGAGGAGAGAGAGGGAGAGAGAGAGAGCAGCCGAGCGGAGAGGAATCCGATAATCTCTTTAGCCGAGTGTCACGTAGGTGCTGCAGTTACGCGGCAAGTTTTTTCGTTTATCACGTACGAATCGGGGAGGAGACCTTCCTTCCAGCCGACCGTGGGATCAAACAGGATTTCACAGACGAGGCGCGGTAACCGAATACACGCCGAGCCCGCCTTCGAAGCCCGAGAGGTGCGTTTCGGCGCCCGAGAGTAGTATTTTTTCCGATCGATTTGCCCGGGGAATCCATTTCGCCTCTCTCTCTCTCCTTCTCTCTCTCTCTCTCTTTCTTAGCGCGGCGTCTCGGCGTTGTTCGCGCGCACGCACACCTCGCGACGACCGGATCCAGCTAAGTGTTGCTAATCGCGTTGTTCAAACACTCGCCGCGCTTTCGAGCTGCACGCGGCGTCTCGTCTCCGCGAGACATTCCGCGCGCGCATTGCCCTCCGCTACCAATTCAACGTGTTGGTATCCTCGCAAAAGGTTCAGTCAGGTTATATAACAAAATAAGTCTTTTTGTCAATTAATATTTTCAAAAAATCTTTTAAATTTAATTTTTATATTTATCTAATTAATACTAATACTAATAATAATAATTATATTATAGTAAAATTTTAATTTTAAAAATGGTTTTCTTGACCATGATTTATAGCAATTATTTCTTTATGTAATTATAGTTACAAATGCTAAATGTTTCTTCTTAGTATGCGTTAACACTGTCAGACATTATTATGCTCTTATAAAATTTAATATTCATGCTAACAATCACGACTGCCTCTCATTCGCCTCTCTCCTTCCACTCAATGTCCAATTTCGTTGTGTAGAAAATTCGAATATTTTATTATCTCGCAAACATTTAGGAAATCTCGTGAAGTGAAGCATTCCTCCGATTCCGCGATTCTCCTCGATTCATTGGCTCTCTCGTGGTGAGATAGCTGCGGCGCGTACGACATGAATGATTTCTCACGGTCGACGTTTCGTAGTGTCGCGTTTCCTTCTCGCCGGTTGCACGACAAATAGCGCTATCGGTCCTCGTACTCGCGTAGCGCAAGAGCCACAGTACACTTACTACCAGGCGACGGGTGATTGTCACCTGGTCGTCGTGTACGCGCCTTATCGCGCACGGCGTGTTTCGTTTATCGCGGCCGCGCAGGTAAGCCCGAGGCGGCGTATCTCGTTACGACCGCGGGAACTGCTGTTTGTATCATTGCGATGACCAATAATCATAAGTCGGCGATAGTGCGTGTATGCGACGAACACGGCAGAAGAAAGCGAAATGGGTCGAGCGCGTATGCAGTTACGACCGGATACGCGCTAGGCGCTCTTTAAATGGCCGCGACAATTTTTAAAGGCGTAAAAAGTAATTCGTTCGGACGCGCGCGATCGCTCGGATATATCTGTGGAACGATTCCACGTGTGGACTCCTCCCGGGTCTCACCACGGAGTGTGACATACTTATGAAGTAATGCTTTTGGCTGTATCCACGTGTGTAAGGATGGCGATAATAGCGGAATGTCACGAGTAAATAGCGCAGTTAAGAATCTTTTCGTGGTTAGCTGTTTTACCCGCGGAGGATTCTTATTCCCTTTCTTCTGAGAGCTCCCTGAACCTGTGTATCTCTTCTAATGATAATAATAATAATACTAAGAGGATATTCGTAAATTATTCTTAGCAAATGAAACGTTTATAAAGTTTAACGGAATGTCACGAGTATGTGTGTAAGTAACGCGATTAAGAGTCATTGTATAAATTCACTAATTTTGTATACGGTGAAAATGTTGTAGCAAAAATTACATTGAACTTATATTTTTTGTTACAATGTTTTTTTTAGAAAGCTAGATTTGAAATTGTATATATATATATATATATATATATATATATATATATATATATATATACAAAGTGGTTCACTTAAATCGAACACCTTGAATATTTCACTTATTTTTGATGATACAGAAAAATGTTTCAGATGAAAGTGGAAGGGTATCGAGGGAGACACATTTTGGTCACGTTGCTTTTTTTCTAGTTAGAGGCGCTAAAAAGATATGAAAGTCACCTTCACTTTTTTAAATGGAATTATGATTTTTTTATAAATATGATTCCTCTATTTATTTTATGTATAAAAATACTAAGAAGTATAATTGTTGAAAAATCAATAGTTTACGAGATATTTTATACTTTATTCTGACAAAAAATTTATTCAAGGTGATGTTCAAAATGATATTTTCCGACTTCAATGCATTTTCGGATACGATACATAAATGATATTCTTATATTTTCTATCATTTCTGAATTTATACTCGCACATACTTCCAAAATACGTTTTTTCATGTTCTCTTGTATAGTTGGTACATCATTGAAAACAATGTTCTTCAACGTTCCCCAAACAAAAAAGTCGATGGGATTTAAATATATTGAAGTCGGAAAAAATATATTGAAATTGGAGGACATTATTTTGAACATTTTCTTGACTAAATTTTTTGTCAGAATGAAGTATAAAATATCTCGTAAACTATTGATTTTTCGACAATTATACTTCTTAATATTTGTATACATAGAAATAAATAAGGAATCATATTTATAAAAAAAATCATAATTCCATTTAAAAAAGTGAAGGTGATCCTCATATCTTTTTAGTGCCTCCACCTAAAAAAAAAATAACGTGACCAAAATATGTCCCTCTCGACACCCTTCTACTTTCATCTGAAACATTTGTCTGTATTATTAATAAGTGAAGTATTCAAGGTATTCGATTTAAATGGATCACCCTGTATATATATAGCATAAGTTATAGAAATAATAAATTTGACGATCTTCTAAATATACGATATAGAGAAAATGTCCAATTGCAATAATTTTATAGCAATAAGTCAAATGTGCGTAAAATTCCTAAACAAATGTACAGTAATTTTGGTCATCATTTTGCGGTACAAGATTGCAAAAATTTCATTGTGTGGCTTCTACCACAATATTTCCTTCGAATATTTCCTACAAAGAGAATTTCGATCTTTTCCTACTGAGAGCTCTTTGAACGTGTGTATCTTTCCAAATAATAATAATAATTAATAATTATTAAGAGGACATTCATAAATTATCCCTGGCAAGCAAAATAATTCACGGTTGTGAAGCTTAAGAAACCACAAAGCTTGTATGCCGACTTTTTCTTTCCTTCGCGTTCCTTCGTCGCGGTATTCGACCGCCACTTTTTACCTGTCACGATTTTACTGATTGCATTAGTATTACATACGGCGTGATCAATGTAAATGGATAACGATCGCGATAATAAGTAATGAGGTCCACTCGCCCGGGGAAGGATATTCTTTGCACGGTGCACACGACTCGTTCCGATCCAGAGGCAACCGTGAAGTATGTAGACGGCGATTCCTTGGAAACCTTGAATGTATTTACCCATGGACCAGGTCACTGTCTCAATACTCCCGCCGTTCGACTAGAAACTCTCAACCTGTGGGAATCGTCAGGTAGACACGAGAAGAAGCTAACTGTGTGGCGGCGCCCCTCTCTCTCCCCACGACGTTTTCTTTAAGAATACACGGATTTCCCAATGATGCTTGCAGACAATGCCCCTCGGTGCCGTCGAAAAACGCACAAGTGTTATGAATTCTTGTAGGTCTTTCAGAAATTTCGTGCGACGAATAAATCTGGGTCGGATAAGGCCCGGTAGCCCGATTCTGCGATAACGTCGGCCTTTCTTTTCGGATTCTCATCGATCTTTCTCGAAAAAGATTATTCTTCGCTATGTAAACGCGCCTATAACTGCAAGATCAACTTCAGACGTTTCCTGCCTGTTTCGCACTCGAAATTCTCGAGCGCAACTGGAAGAGATTCTGGCGGGGCACATTGGCCGTATATGCGCGAGTAAATAGCGAAATAAAAAGAGAAGAAAGTGAGAGGAGGTGAAGGAGGAAGAGGAGTTGAAGGTGGCAAGAGAGGCGGAGAGACGGTCACCGCGAAATGTCGGCGATCTCCGATGTCACACAGAGAACCGTGCCGGCGTCCTGAAGCACTAGCAACAGAAGAAGAAGAAGAAGAAGACGTGAAGAGAGAAGAGAACTCCGGTCAGCTCGTGTTTCGGTTTTCGGCTTTCCAAGAAATATTTTCGTACGCCCCCTGCGCACAAGGAGCCTGTGTTCCCTCTCGCCTCCTTGGGGTAGATTCTCGATCCACCACCGGCCGTGAAACCCCGAGAAAGAGAGGTGTCCAATAACCGAGAATTCTCAACGCGGTAGGTTCGACCTGCCCTGGATAGGCTCGTGGATGACCGAGAGCTTTTTAAATGGCGCTTTAAAGTGTGCGCCGTTGGATTTGCTGCTGTGAAATCGCGTTCAAGTGACGGTTAAGAATGAGAGAGGGACAGCTCTGTCTTCTGTCCGGGAGAGGCGGCAGAAATATGTTCTTTAACGCGAAAAGGTCCTCGTATTTATGAGATACTTTCGAGGACTCTCTTGGGACGGAAGTCAATTCTTGCATGCGCCGTTAGAGGTTGCAAATGACACAAAAAGAAGCGTAAAAAACAAACAAAAAGATACCTTCTAACGATAGCCTTAATGTGGTCAGTATTGTTCTTTTTTAAATATAGTTACAAAGAGAGATACTTTGCACGAAGAGCGTGAGTTATCGTTATTTTAAGTAACTGGCTAATAGTTATTTTAAGTAACTGGGCTAATAGTTTCCAAGGAGATAATATGAACAGTACTCTCTGCCGTCATGAAAGTGGACTTTCGTGAACCCCTCGCGAGCTAAGTTGAAATTGTGATATACCGGTATCGTGAAAGCGAACTTTTTGATAGCTCGAATAAAGCGAATAGATCGCGTCGCGGAGTAATGATTAATTGCCCCCGAAAGCAGCTCTTTCGATGCACGGTGTGTCGTTCATTCTTCGCCAAGAATGTCATAAGCTTCTCGCGCCACCAAGAGTCTCGCTCCTCTTTGAGGGAAACAGTGAAAGAAACGAAATCCTCCGGGACCGCAGGGGGAAGGGGGAGGAGTTAGCATTTCGAAAGCCGAGGTTGACATTCCATCGCGGTAGGAAGTGCAGCCGATCAAAGACAACCCCAGGCCACTTCCGTACAATAAAGATCCTAATACAGATCCAAATCCTAGGTCGCGTCGCTAGACGGTCGGAGAGGCAAGGACGCGGGAGAAAGACGTATTCCGCGTTCTCGTGGGCGTATTCTTCTGATTCCGCGAAGGAATCGCGCACAATGCGCCGCGTCTAAGCACAAAGCTCTCGTTTGTCGGTTTCTATGCGCGCACGTTCGACTGATCCGAGTCGACGGTGCCCGACGACGGACCTTGCACTTCGCTGAATAATCTACATACAGAGTGTTTGACACCAACCATCCCATACCTCATGTGGATTAGCTTAAACTGAACACGAAATGCTTCCACTATTTTGCAAACAACCAATTTCGAATTGTTAATTAAACAAGATTGACGGATGATCACGCACGATGCAGCAGATGAATTGTGACGGCGACACTTGCCAATTATGCGCTTGCAGAGCTGCAATTCTAAGCAAATATACGAGTAAATTGTAAAATCGTAAAGTCATAGCTTACGAAAAAAAAAGAAAAAATCGTAGATATGTACGAGTTATCATGATATACGATCCGCATAGAATTGCAGATCTCTCATAAGTTCTTACAAGTCTTACGGAAACAAGTTACGAGTTTTACGATTTTGTCTAGAATTGCAGTATAAGTCAAATTGAATGAACAAGAAAGAATGACAAAAAAGATAAAGTAGACTTTTGAGTTATTGGTTAAAAAAGATTGATTGCGCGCGATATATATATATATATATATATATATATATATATATATATATATATATATATATATA
>NW_022639579.1:798555-817496 GCF_010583005.1 Odontomachus brunneus | reverse complement strand
TCATTCGAAGGTCAAAGTCATTTTTTTAAATTAGAACCCCTATTTTTGACACCGGATTCGAAAAGAGCAGAAAATTTTACGTTAAAAATGATATTTAGATTTTTTTCTGAGTCCAAGAAGGTCAAATCAAGAACTTGGAAGATGTTAATTCAATACTTTTAGTACCAAAACAACGACGTGGACGTGGAGGATAGTCAGCCATATTTAAAAAAAATTTTTCAAGTTACCCTGCACTCAAAAAAGAAAAATTGTTAAAGGTAATACTTTAAAAGCATTTGTTTTTACTTTTAAAATTTTATTTATTACGCCTTATTAATAATCATATTAAAGTGAGATTATTGCGCATCAATTTCGGAAATGGAATAACAACATTTCGCAACTTTTTTTCTATTAGTATTTGTTAGTACCACGAAACACTTATCATGCATAAAAATCTTTAAAATTAACATTAACAGTTTCTAAGTTGTTTTTAATCATTTTTTATTTGACCTTCTTGGACTCAGAAAAAAAATCTAAATATCATTTTTAACGTAAAATTTTCTGCTCTTTTCGAATCCGGTGTCAAAAATAGGGGTTCTAATTTAAAAAAATGACTTTGACCTTCGAATGACCTTGAAAATCGATCTGAAGGTCAAAATTATTAGCACGGTAAAATGACCCCCGTTGTGCTCTACAATTCTTGTCTTAACCATTTTTTTGTAGCTGGCGTATTTTAGGAGCAATTTGAATCCGTCGATTAAAATGGCTCACCCTGTATAACACTTGCCAATGTTCTTCAATTAATAACTAAAAAATCTACGTGATTGTTTGCAAGATGGTAGAGGACTTTTTTGTTCAGTCTGACCTAGTCCACAAGTAAATAGCGACAAGTGTCGTTAAATACAACTCATTTGTTATGCCATTCATCAATCTTCTTTAAATTAATGACTCAAAATTTTATATGACTATTTGCAAAATGGTAGAGAAATTTTGTGTTCAATTTGATCTAATTTACGTGTACACGAAGTATGGAACGCTCGTATAAATACACGTGTATACGTGCCGCCTGATTGAAATATTTTCCGCGAAGTACCTTCATATGCATACGATGTTTTCACCGCGTTCAGTTTCAAACGCTCGCATTTATACAAGAACTCGCGGGATTAACCTTATACATCAACGGCGAACCGAAAGATGACGCTAGCTGGCGGGGGTGAAAGGGTCGTGGGAAGGAGAGCGAAGATCTTGGGAAAGGTCTTGCGTAAGACGGCGAATGTCTCGAGAGCTATGTATTAATCGCACAGAGATATGATTGTTAATGAGCAATTAGAGATTATCTAGTTGCCGTTTGCAGTGATATGGCATCGTAGAGAGAAGTTATATTCAACTTCCGACCATTCGACTGTCGGCGTGAGAGAAAGAGAGAGAGATAGTTATTTACGTTCTTATCACATGATTTAAAATCGAAATTCCGAAAAATTTCCCTGTCGGCTTATGTATCTTTTCTCGCGGAGAAGAAGGTGAAAATATCATATAAATCGCGAGTCTGAGGCATCGAGATGTGATGTCACGGCATTTTTCAACGTTACAAAAAACTCAGAGACAATCACCACAAGTGAAATTACAGTCGTCCAAATACACTCACCGTTACTCGATCGTTTTTCCCGTTTCTCCATACAGATACTCGTCTGCCTTCATTTCCACTGCTTCCTCTCGTCTTTCCGCGGATTTCCATCCCACCTGAGGCCCGATACACGCTCTAAATACGTACTCACTTTGTTTATACGTGGAGCGTTTAACAAATTACGCAAAGATAATACCAGGCGCCATTAACTGTTCGAGAATCGCAATTTTCGCGAATTGCGAGTATCGATTGCTGCGCAGCTTTATGATTGGTGAACACGGTGGCCATCTCGAACGCTGCTCGATCCCTGCTTCGAGGCCTGTTCTTTATAGCTGCACTGCTGAACTGGTGTAATATATTGAAGTAAGACAAATATACGTTTTCTTACTCTAACTTATTGCACTAGTTCAGCAGTGCAGCTACAAAGAACAGACTTTCGATCTACTTCGTGTCAGTTGAGTACAGCGACATAACCTAAAATCAACGGTGTACTTTGCGTTGCTTGGAATATTTGGAGAAAAGATATATTTTAGTGAATATCAATCGCACGGTGTTGAAGCTGCGAAATGTCGGAGCGCAAAGTATTGAACGTAAGTATGAGAATTTGAGGCGAACAATTATTTTTCACACGACATATATGCACTTCTTCTCTGACCTTCTGCTTGTTTCTTGCTTTAGAAATACTACCCGCCGGATTTCGATCCGTCGAAGATCCCGCGCATGAAATTGGCGAGAAATCGCCAATACACCGTACGATTGATGGCGCCGTTCAACATGAGATGTAAAACATGCGGTGAATATATCTACAAGGGCAAGAAATTTAATGCGCGTAAGGAGGACGTCGAGGGCGACGATTACCTGGGCATACGCATTTACAGGTTTTACATCAAGTGCACACGCTGCCTGCAAGAGATATCCTTCAAGACCGACCCCAAGAACACAGATTATGAAATTGAGGCAGGTGCTACGAGAAACTTCATGGCGTTGAAGCTGGCAGAGGAGCAAGCGCAGAGAGAAGAAGATGAGGAAAAGGAAGAGGAGGCCACTAATCCAATGAAACTCCTGGAAAAGAGAACGCTGCAGTCAAAACAGGAACTGGAACTTCTGGAGTCCCTAGAGGAATTGAAGGATTTAAATCGCAGACAACAGACCATAGATTACGATCAGATGTTGCAGCAATTCGACACAGAGACTAGCAGACAGCGTACAGAAAAAGAACAAGAGGAATTGGATGAGCAGTACATTAAATCTGTATTTGGTAAAAGACAGTTAACAGGGACTGTTGTAGAAGAGGAAATTGAAGAGGTAGAAAACAAAGGAGAAGTAGAAGAAGAAGAAATTATGGAACCCCTTCCAAAAGTGCCTAAAATGAACAAAGTAAATAGCAGAGAAGCAGTAAGTTGATCTTGCTTTTGTCAAATTCTATTTATTCTCATTAGATAGATTTTGATCTTTTTAGTTTGTATGTACTAAATAAATTATCGATTGTTGCACAGGACAATACTGGACAGTCCACAAGACCTTCCAAGATATCATTGTGGTCGGAGAATATGGGATTATCATTTGGCAAGAAGAATTCGTCTGCTTTGATGAAGAAAGGCAATATCGGCATAAAGATAAACGCAAAGCCGCCGCAAAATAAAGTCACGTCCGAAATCGTGCTTTCTACCGATAACGAAACCGTCTCGCGGTTGGACGAGACTCAAGACACTCCGACAAGTATATCGAATATAACAAATACAGGTACTAAATCGAATAACGCAAGCAACGGCCTCTCGCTGTTAGGTGCATATTCAGGCAGTAGTGACAATGATAGCGATCAATAGAGATATAAACTAATATATTTCCAAGATGTACATATTTTTATGTGACGAGATAAACATTGTGATACAAAATAAACGGGATCTACAAATGATATACTTATTAATAAATATGTTTTGTTAAACGCATCTCAAAATATAAAAATTGCAATCGTACTAGGTTTTAAACTGTACACGCAATTTTTGTGTGAGCGTAGTGCTTTATGCAAACCACACGACGTATACACATTAATGATTTGTTGGTAGATCCAATCTGTGGTTTATATCTGTGGATTGATACGTTATTAAGTGGAGTGTGCCGACGAGTACAGAGATTTCTTACAGGATGCCGAAGGCTCTATTCCTAAAACATAAAGAGATAAATCGTCAGAGACGTAAAGAGATCGAAACTTGGTCTGTTCGACTGAAAGGCTAGGCACTCTGTAAGAAGCTCTGTTGTCGAATTACATGAACATTAGTGCAATGTAGCAGGGAGCACCTAGCCTATCGAAACAGACCATTTAACATGTTCGAGATGAAAGAGAAATCGAATTTACTGAATCCTGTTTTGATGGAAAAATTGTATATTTATTATAAAAAATAAAGAAAATATAAAAATTAAATATTACAGAATTATAAAAATAACAAAAATATAAGCGTTATATAAGAATTATAAAAATAACAAAAATATAAGCGTTATCATAAAAATTATAATTGAATTTACAGAGAAGATTATCTCGAATGTGTTAATGACATCTACTTATTTTACATCTATAAGTAGCAACGAATAATTTGTTAAATATAATGCATATTTACACTATAACTTATTGAATTAATAAATAGAGCATTGATTAATGTCAGATCAGCGATTGGCTATTTCTTTCTAAACAATAGTCCCAACATGTATAAAAAAAAATAGAGAATCGCTTTGGTTTGAAAAGCTTCTTTTCGAGCCATCTTAAAGCAATATTTCAAATTTCTTTTTTATGTATTACTTACTACCGTTTCTTTTATAATATGTTCCCAATTTTTCTAAAAAAATATAAATAATAATGAGATTGTCTAGAAAGAAGCTGTTTAATTCAAAGCGCAAGATAAACGGTTTATGTTCAAAATCATAATACTATGTGCGAGTGATCGGACCACGTCGTCGAGGGAACGTGCCGTAAAGAAATCGCCTCGAAGAACGACTACGATAGTGTCGTCTGCGATCACGCGACTCCCTGCTACGATCCCACTCGTTACCGCGAACCACATCAGGATTAACAATCCTGAAGAAACAATCTGCGTTGTCGTCGGTCGTGCCGGATTCCAAAGTCGAGGACCTCATGAGCCACTCGTAAAGAGACTTTCGCATGGGATCATGACGGTCTCGCTCGACTTGGCGGACCGTGTCATCCTTGAATTTCTCGCCAGTTTCACGACGACACCGCTCGCAGATAAAAGCTTCTTCGTTGTCTGAGCAAGCGCGACACCAATCATCAACGTGAAATTTCGCGGATTTACTGCGATAAGAGGCAGCGATCGAGCTCGGCGGAGGATTCAAGCTCTTTGAAGGTAAAACTCGACGGTAGAGATACCGTGGAAACCCTAATCTTTTCCGCGGGCGCGGATTAATCAGACGGAACGTCGGTGTAGGTTCTTCTAACAGCGCTCGCTTCGACTCGCGAGGAAGAGCGCGCGACACTCGATCGTCGATGACGTACGATCGATCGGATTTACGCAAGTTGCACTCGCTGGTGACATACCGGTTGCTGTTCTTCGTCTTGTCCCGCAGACTCACTTCCAGCTGAGCGATGCGATGCTCGAGCCGTGTGCGTTGCGCTTGCGCCCGGTCCTGCTGGTCCTCCAGCAGCTTCACCAGCTTCTCCAGTCGCATCACCTGCATCTGCTTGCTCTCCAGCGTGGCGTATAGCTCCTGGATCGCTTCCGTCTTCGTCGCGATCTGCTTATTGACCTATGCGCATAGCAATCATAAAGCAAATTAAATTTGCTAGAAGAAAAGCGAATTAAATTTGAAGAAGAAAAGCGAGATTGAAAGAATAAGGAAACAGGAAGAATATTCGCATAGAAAACGAGTGAACTTTAAACAAACTACGAATTCAATCACAATTTTCGCAATCTACACTACGACATTACTTCGTCCATATCTTCGTAATTCTCATTAGGAAGATTATCCACGCTTGTCTGTTGCTTTCCCTTGAGGATAGTCAGCAACTCATTTCTAGCCTTGAGGAACTTGCTTTGTTCCCGCATCACACGATCACGTTGCTCCAGCTCCAGCTGCTTCTGGGTCAAACTGGTCTCCAGCTCCTGATTCTGCTGTATGACTTGGACCAGGCTGTTTCGTAAGTCGCTGACTTGCTGCTGTAAGTCGATCGCGTCGAGTCCCGTCTTGCCGTCTTCCTTTGATTTTGCGTGGAGGTGATGCTGAATCTCGGACAACTGCTTCTCCAACTCATCTTTCTTCCTTTCTCTGCAATATTCATAACAGAGATCAAGAATCTGAATAATTTTTAAAAATAATAAGAAACGAAAAAAAGAAAGAAACAAATAGAAGTCGACAAATAAAGCGCATCTTTGATCTAGAAACGTGAAGAGATGTCGTGACACCAAGTACAAGAACCATCTGATTTCCACCCCCTAAAACAGGAAGAAAAAGAATGAGGCTCACGCAAATTCGACTTCCTTCCGAAGAAAATCGTTCTCCAGCATCAGATTCTGGAGTTCCTCGGTCTTAGCCACGAGCTCGGTAGCCAGCTTATCATTCGTCTTGTCTTCGCTATCGCGACTCTACGTGTGAACAAAAAAGAGGAATAATCGAGATCAGTCCTGACAATCGGAGGTACAAGATGGAAGTGGATGAAGTGGAGACGCGGTAAGTAAAAAGAGAGTCACGGTTTTACGAGCGAAGACTACAACGCGAATCGAATTTATTGTTAGTTCTTATATAAGCAGAGTTCCTGAAAGTAGTGCAAACTAACGGCCGCTTGATGCATCACGGCGACGATCTCTTGTTTCTCTATTTCCAGTTGTTCGATCCTCCGCTGTTGCTTCTCCAGCTCGGTCCTGGCCGCCTTTAGATCGTTGTACAGATGTACCTCGTTCTCCGTGTGATAGTTATCTACAAACGCACCGATGATCGAGATATGGGGCGAATTCTCAACGATTGAGACATGTCGCGATAGTGACAACGTTGACATCAATATTCTCGACATTTAAGATGCAAACGCCGAAAGCGTCTTGATATTGCGGAAATTGCTCAGCTTACCTACCTGCGACAACTAGATTGTTGCTTTTCTCGCTAGCGAGGTCGCAGAGCAGCTGACTTTTCTCTTCGAGGTTTTTGCAGCGTTCTTCCATCTCGACCAGAGTATTCTCGGCTTGTTGTCTAAGAAATAGATATTTAATTAGCATTTACTCTAGTAAGAAAAGAAAAAAAAACTACCTTCGTCGCAACTAACGAAATCACATCAGTTAAGCTCGTGGGAAAAAAATGAAAAACTGAGTTACAGAGGAAGAACTCGCCTCTTGTTTCTCTCTTCGTTGATTTCCACGTCGATCGTCTCAAATCTTTCCGACAATTCCTTAATGGTAGCACTTGCCTCGGCTTCCTTACAGGCCATCTGTTCTTTGAGCTCCAATATTCTAAAAAGAAGTCATGTTGAGAAAATAGCGGAATGACAACAGATTAATCATATATTTGAGCTATTCACATATTTAAGCGATTTTGTTGATTCATTTATTTAAGTTTTATTGCGAATTTTAAGTTCATTATTTATTTATTAATGAAAATATCTCGACATGTCTGAAAAAAACGAGAACTGAACGGAACGTCGGTAAAGGCAACCGTGTTTCGAGGGTGTCCCGCTGCTTCTCTATCTTCGACACCAAGTTCTCGCTGCTCTTCAACGCCTTGTGCATGTCCTTCATCCTCTCCTCCATCACCACATCCTTCTGCTTCAGTTGTGTCTCCAGCGACTTGACGCTGCTCTGCAACTGCTGCAGCTTCTCCTCCTCGTTCACCACGTGGCCCTCCAGTTCGCGAATCTTCGCACGCGCCTTCTGCATTTGCAGCTCCATCATCTTCGTCTTGTTCTTCCCGTGATTCGCCTTGTCACGCTCCGCCTTGAGCTCTTCCAGAGCGGTGTTCAGTTGCTGCAGCAGGTTCTTACGATCGGCGCTCGGCGGCTCTTCCGCGCGTCCGTGATAATTGTATTCGCTGCTTAAGCTCGAGGATCTCTTCGCGAGTTCAGCGACGAGGTCCTTCTGGATCGCCGCCAACTCGTTCAATCGCGTCCTCATGTCCTCGTTGTCCTGTCCGAAGATCGCCAGTTGCGCCTCTATCTCCGAATCGAGCGGCGCCAACGCGTTGCCCGCCTCGTGCCGGCTCGATTCTGTCAGCCAGGACTTGACGAGGGACGCGAACGATGAGCTCCTGTCTAGCGCGCGCTGACACAGCTCCCGAGAGTGATCGCACAGGTCCTGCAGTTGATTCTGCAGCAGTGACACGCCGATTACTGCCGACTCGTTCACGCTGATCGTTAGTAATCGCTTCTCAGTCAAATCTTGCGACGAGCCCATCTCAATCGGCGGCGTCGGCGACCTTTGCTTGAGACCGTTCACTAGAAATGATCTCGGGTCCTCGATCTTGCCGGGGTCCTTGCCGCCGGCCGCGATTATCTTCTCCCGCAGACTCGACATCTCCTCTAACAGATCCTGCGCCAATTTCTGGAGACGCATAACAAAGATGAGTTCGATTTCTGCCTTTTCAACTCGAGAGAACAAATTCAGATATCTTCTTTTCTCAGTCTTAAAACTCCTGGGTACTCACTGCGAGACTCTGGATTGATAACGTCGAGTGAGAAAACGCATGTCCAAAATTCTTGTGTGTACCATTTCCAAATAAAAATATATTTGTATGAAAGCACGGATCATTTAAACATACTTGTAAAATGTTCTATCTTTTCCTCACAGTCGTGACGTGAAACTTTCCTTTTTAACTTATCTTCTCTCAAGATTTTGCTACGTTTATTTTACGGCTGTTTATCAACTATCAAGGAAAGAGGGAACAGTTTCCGAGACATTTTACAGATACGCTTCAGCGACCTGTGGGGTGTTTTTTTGTACAAATATCTTTTTATTTCGATATAGCACATAAGAATTTTCAGCATGTCACTTCTCGCTTCTGACGTCGTAATCCTGTATGGCCGCAGCGAGTACCCAGGAGCCTTAATAAGTCAAAAGTCAGATGTAGAAATTGCTCGACAGTTACTTCCTTATCGGCCAGTGTCTTCTTCAGCACCGCGTACCGTGCTTTTTTGGTGCTAAACTGGATCTCCAATTGACGTTTATCAGCAGCGACTGATGGTTTTTTATTAGACGTCGCTGCAGCCGAAGTCTTAACAGTTGGCCGGCGAGCGGAATTATTGTTGGAGCTAATTCCGTTGGAACAATCCTCGTACGGTGAATGATGACCTGACGAATCGCCCTGTTGGGAAAACGGAGTCTTGAGGTTAATGTCGCAGAAGGAAAAGTCGCTGGCCGCAATTTTCGACTCGAGCTGACGTTCGCGCGATGTAAATCGTGTGTAATACGTGCACGCTCGCGTAGCGTACGATGATTTACTAACGTCGTACACTCGCTATTTTTTCCAACGAATTACGTGCTTATCATGGCGAAGAGAAATGCATGTCTGCGTTAAACACACCGTTAGTCTTCTCGCCAACCGGTAAATTTAATTCTAGAACGTTACAGAGGAAGTCACTTCCGTGCCGTCAACGAGAACTGGTCACACCGTGGCAAGAAAAAGAAAAGAACCACCAACGTCACACCAAACATCGCGTTATACCCAAAACTATTTGGCAATCGTGCGGCATTAACATATTTGCGTATTAACATACTTGCATGGTACCTCTGCCAAGCTGCGTAGTCGGAATTCTACTTTTGTGATTTTTATTTCCGGTGCTCAACGTTGCGGACTTTCTCGAACAGTTAGACGACGGACGTTCCTCCGTTTTTTCTGTAAACACAGAGACATGAGAAGGAAGATATGATTAAACCGATCGAAAAAAAATATTCAAAGCTCTTAGATGCACGATCGGATGACGAAGATGAGCGAAGGAGAGTTTGAAACGTGGTTTATGATCGAAGAAATTTTCTCTAGCGGAAGTATAAATTTACTCGCAGTCGTGCGCAATTGAGCAATTAAATATTTGCTTCTCTTAAGCACATTTTTTATTTATTTCTTTTTTTATTCGTGTTACTTCTTTTTCTTCAGCTCACGAAAACACGAAGAGCTCGTTTTCTCAACCGTTAACATAGAAAATGCCCAAAAAAACACATAAGAGAAAATACTAAGTACATAAAAAAGAAGTGCAATGCGAAGAGCATCCGGATTATACAGTCGTGACGATCAGCAAAATTATAACTTGATTGATCTTATAACCTACATATAATATTTAGCGTTAACACAGCGCGAAATGGAACTGTCGGTTCGATGAATAATTTATTTAACTGCCGAAAGTAAAATAAACTGCCAATTGTGTTATTGTCTGCTACACAGATATTGATTTTACTGTTTTGCGCAATTACATCGGCATATTTTTCAGGATAAACGCGAAAATCAGAGCAGAACTAATGAAAGCGCAAATTCACGAGAGCATATAATCTCCGATTAAGTAAATTGTAGCTAATAATAAATAAAAATTGTAGCTGAGAGATCACATATATGTGTGATAAAATAAAGCGACGCGAATTTTCCTCGCAATAGTCACGAGGAGACCGTGCCAGAATGATGGTCTTTAGACTCTCGGCTTTCCCGGCGACGCGATTCAGAATTAAATCGTATAACATGACATTTCGCGCGACTGTAAATGAAAAATTTCACGCGTGATTCCCGAACGTCCGCGTTACAGACGGATATCGGTGCGGCGCAACCTGAGGCGTTTGTCGCTTCGTTCAGCATCTTCGTTCCGGCACTTTTTCACGATCGGTGACGGCTGGATTTTTCCGAAGGGATCTCCGCGAGATTTTCGGCTGGGCGACGAGAAGGGTTTCAATTTCGTAGTCTTATTGCGGTCGGACAGCGAGACGAGGGACCGAGCGAGCATTGGCTCGCGCGAGACAGTCGACGACTTCGAGCTGTCACGAAAGCGCGATCAATTTTACGCCGGATACCTCGCGCAATGACACTTCCGAAGGCAGACAGAATGCACTTCACGCTTATCCTCGGGATACGAAATGTGACAGATAACGCTCGACTCGACTGAAATCGAAGGATTCGCGTGGATATCGTATTACATTCGAGAAGAGAATTATTTGAGGAATATTCTAATACAAAACGCGAAAGCACAATGGTTGTCTATTAGCATTTGTTTTTATTTTCCTGAAAGAAATTTAATCAAACAAAATTACTCACTAGTAATTCATAGTTCGGCTTTGCTGGTCAATCATGAATCTTTTCTTTTAGCGTGAACTCGTGAAAAATGAAAATTTTCTAATGTAAAAGCATATAGAAATGTTCACTTTTTACGAGTTTATGTTAGGGGAAAAGATTCATGATTGACCACGTGATTAGTCTGGTTAGATTAGGTTCGTGCGACATCGCAAGCTATACAAACGTAAATTAGTATTAAACGAATTTCCACAATTAAGAAACCATCAATTTTTCCCAAGTTGATTGGTTAGAGAAGTAAAAATTGTGCAATCTCTTCTCGGAGAACGAATCGACATTCGAAAATGACATCGGATATAATCGTGAAAACGACACTCGCAACGAAAGAATCACAATTTTTCCATACTGCGTGTTCACATTGAGCATTAAGCTTGATCTATTGTGCGTTATTTGCTTTCTGTTTCTTGTTCTCTATTTTTTTCTACTTAAAGACTTTAGGTTTAAACTAGAAAGAAATAGAAACAGAAAGCAAAAAGTACATTGTAGATCAAGCTTTAGTCGGTTCTCATTTCATGAGAAATGCATGCCCATAGAACTGGCTGGATTATGATGGACAAGAAGCGCCGCTCTAATTACCAAAAACCGCGCGAAGAGTTTCGTCGCATACGAACAAATAAAACTATTCAACAACGGACAAGGTCAGGTCAATTAGCCCGCTTAATTTCGGCTGCTTATCTTTTTTTTTCACGTAAACGCAGCGACGTGGACCAATTGGTTGATGCACTTTCTAGGAACATGACGAGCTTATGAGTTCGCTTCGTAATAGGATGCAATTAGCAGGTTTATACGCTTCAAAGGGAAACAGTGACCAAATTGTGTCGCCAAATACGTCGGGAAAATTATCAAGTAGAAATGCGATCTATCTCCGGTAGATGAAAAGAGAAAACAAGAGATTAATGATAGATGTGCGACGTTTAATTGCGCTCGCGATCTATACGCGGTAATTAGCAGCGAAATCAAACGCCACCAGTCTTCATCGGGTTGACGTTAGATTATACGACGAACATTTAATTTAGCGAATAATGTGTTCACGAATTCTGTGATTAGCGTCCTCGTTCTTCAGCACCTGAGGCTCTGATCCATACCATTGCTGGCTAACTCTTGATCTGACAGAAACACAGTTTGCTTACAGTACTTTTCAAGTGCGGTTGAAATTACATTTCCTTTCAGTAGCGCGATGAAAAAGTGATATAGCTTTCTGAGCCGTCCTACATTTTCCGTCCTACATTTTCCTTACAAATGCAAACGCGGAGCACAATAGAGAATCTCGAGATTTAATATTATATAAGTTATTATCTTGCCTTTTGATATATTGTATAAACGTTTATTTACTTTTCTCTATATTGATGTTAATAGAGAGGGAATTTTATTGATTTTTTAAAAAGAAATATCACAAAAAAGATTATAACCTAAAATTAAATAGATAATTATAACCTATAAAAATTAAATAGATGGACTTATTTACCTGGTCAATTAGGTAAGCGAAGTGAGGATTCTAAGAGTTTCCTCTAAAGAACATATATATGGTCTGTGGTAATTCGATGAATGTAGCGATAACTATGAATCGAAACCAAGCTGCCTTTATTTATTTGCGTCTTCGATTCTGCCTCGTAATAAACGAAACATAAAACTTTCCTGAAGTAGGGAAGTAAGACAAAAACATCTAAAAAAATTTGTTCCTATGCAACAAAGATTTGCAGATATACTTGCCATAATTGCATAATATTTGTATGATTTAAGGCAGATTTTACCAGTTGTTAAAATAAATACTATATAAAACATTGATTAACTTTTATAATCTTGATTGTAATTCAAGAAGAAATAATTAACAATATATGAAACAACATTAAAAGTTGCCTCCAAATTGTCAACAATACCAGAACAACTTTTATATCATTCAAAAGCTCTTTTGTTTTATAAAATAATGTATCCCAGTATTAGAGAAATGTAAAACATTTGTTAGGAAATATCTGACACATAAACAGGTAAAATCCAGGTTGTACAAATTAACAATTTTCTCTGAATTTGGTATTCACGTTCTTGAACGAACAGTAAAGTACGTTTTTAGTATTTATTTTCAAGAACATTATGTTTACTTGTTATGATCATAGACTAAAGGACGTCTGACTCGCCATTGTGTATTATTCGATAAAGCGAAGGTACGTCCGATCTAATGTTTAGTTGTATCACGACCTCAACTCATTCAAGAATGTAGCGATTCATAGCGGGGATTTTAGAATTAATTTGAAACGTCGCGCGCACAGATAACGGGTATAAGGCCCGGTCTACAATAGGTGTCGTAAGAATTGACCAATCACAGTCGATTATTACAAAAATAATCAGCTATGATTAGCTAATTCTTATGGGCCTTCTACAATAAGTTATAAGCTGCAAGCAAATTGACCAATTACAGTCGATTATTTTAAAAAATAATTGATATTACAAAAATAATTGGCTATGATTGGCCAATTCTTATGATTTACGACACTTATTGTATACTAAGTCTACTAATCTTTTTGATCTCTTATTTGTTCATCTGGCGTTAGGTTGGCAGAATCTGTCTTGGAAATCAGAATTTAGCATGAGTTTATAAGACTAGGGCTACGGTTCGTGGCGCGACAAGAATAACATATTCCACGTATCGTTCTGTTTTCGCGATTTCGGCTCGCCGAGTGCGAGTCTCGGGTCCGTTTCATCGCCGGGAGTGCCGAAAGTAAAGAATCATCTACAATGCGGTCGCAGTATCGTTTTAAAGTCGTAGCGTGAGTCCATGTATCGCGCGATCACGTATCTATTTCTTTCGCGTAAACTCGTGAAAAATGAAAAGTTTTCTTGAATTCGTCAATGAAACTTTTCATTCTTCACGAGTTTACGCGAAGGAAATAGATCGATTCACAGACTAGTACTACGACTTTAAAACGTAACTGTGATCGTATCGTAGACGATCGCGCGTTCATCGTGACGAGAATTGTTGAATAAGCGCACGAAATGGGTATGTCACGAAACGGACAGTCGGAAGTTCCGAGAAAAGTATCGAGTGCTCGTATCTGTGTTATTACCTCAAGCGAATATTTGAAGTGCCATAACGGAGAAACTGGGAACCACAGTGCTTAGTATCGGTGTCGGGATAGCAATATCAGTGTCGGTGCTAGAATGACAATGCCGATATCAGTGACTGTGTCAATGTCAGAGTAAGGGCCAATATCAGACGTAAAGCTCCGAGTGAATATTCGAAGTACCACGACAGAGCAATTAGAAGCTGGCATGTCCAATTGGAAAACCAGAACAAAGGACGCAGAACAAGGTAGGACAATAGTGCCAAATTAAATTACGTATATTTGCGTCAATTTTTAATTGCTCCTACAATTTTCATAATTAATAACTCGGTAATGGATGTAGCGACATTAATAAGTGGATTACACTATCGGCAATAAGTTGCTTTGATTCTAAATTCGATTCTTATTACTGCTCAGACAACACAAGATCTCCAAGGTATGTCTTGGGGGCGTTCTAAAGACGTAGGAACGTTCTCAGGATGTCTTTAGAGAGAGAGAGAATGGCCAGTGGAGATCCGTGTTGTTTGGAGATATATCCGATTGCGTTTACTTGGAAACCCTGCATTTTTTAGCCGGTTTTTTATAGATTTTCGTTATTAAAATCTCGACAATAAGTAAAGTTACGTCGCGATGTGATTATGCGAAAATTCTTTATATTTCATTTATAGACTCCATTCACACAATGTATTAATAGTCCGACAACAACTAAATGATGACATGTCTCTCTCTCTCTCTCTCTCTCTCTCTCTCTTGTATGCTATTTTAATAATCAATCTTTAATTATTTATTTCTTATAGTTTGATATAGACGATAGTCTGAAAATCGTACGTTTATTGCAGTTTTATTGCCAAATTCGGTGTTGCCTCGTATGGTGTAGTCGCGATTACCACTGACGTATGTCTTCGTGACAAAGTCTTTCGCGAATGGAACGCGAATAGAACGTTGTAATTAACCGACACATATTTTATCACTGGTTCGCTTGTGCAAACTTTGATTGGCGGAGCGGAGCCTTCTCTTCGAACTACTAATTACTCGGGAAAGCGCTCGTGCCTCGGCATCTTCGTTTCGACGTTGTACCAAACGGCCGAGGAGCGTGTGTATATGTGTGTGTGTGTGTATACGCGCGTGCGTGTGCGTGTAGGTGAAAGGGATATCGGCAATTTTAGGGCGAATGGTCTCTCTCACGTGCCACGCCAAGCAGACTCTTTCGCGATCAGGTCGCGGGAAAAACTTCGGGAGAGCGCGCGCGATGCGCACGCACGACCTCCTCCCGCCCGGAGTGGTTGCCGCCGCCGTTATTAGCTCAAGCCGAGAGAGTCAGGATGGTTGTCAGTTAGCCGCAGATCCGCGGCGGTGTTGGATGGTGTTTTGGGTGTGCTTCTCCGGTCGAGCTTGGTCGGCGAACGCACGTGACTCTCGGCGAGATCAAAAGAAGCGTCGCGCGTTGAATCGCGCGAGCAACGTCGCGGTGAGTACTTCATTTCATATGGACAGATCTCGGCCCGCACGAATTTCGCGCAGTCCCACGTGCAGTACCAATTGCTATTTTTTGTGCAATCGGACGCCACACATTAGCTTTTCGCGGGCTTGCCTCTCTGTCGAAGCACCGGGCGGCCGCGCATAGTTTGACGCGGGAACAAAGCAAGCTCTATCGCCTTTGGCCTCCAGTCCTTTTTCTGGTGCTTTGCGCGGGCGAAATTTTATTGGGCTTGGGGTTGGGGAAACGAGACGCAAAATCGATGCCTGAACAAAATGCCACGCGCGACTGCGGCATTAATTTCGAGATTATTGCGCTTTCCTGCGCTTTTACTTTGAACTGAATCTCATGAGAATGCTGAGAATGCAAAGGACAATTCCGGATAAAGTAATATCGTTGCTTTGCGCTCAAAGTTCAGTTAATTCAGTTTGTTCTGTGTAACGATATGGCTCGTTGTATCTTTCGAACGTTAGCGCACTATTATTACCATCATCGTGCATTAATAATTTCAACTGAAAAGTCTCGGAACTTCTTCGAGCACCTGAAAACGCACGAGCCGGTAACGTGATTAATTTAATTATTAACACAGATATGAGAAGCTGACAACACGACAAAGAGAGAACACGCGTGAAAAAATTAATTAATATTTAATGCAAGATATTCTTTATACACAACTGAGAGCTTAGAGGCGCAAGATGGGATGAAAATGTGGAGAACATTTGTCCAGGACGTTGGTATTATTTTTCTCTTTTTAAATTTCATAATTCCGCGCCACGATGCTTTGCGCGGTTTGTACTTATGTCACTAAAACGTTTACAAAACTCAAAGCGCGAGCTTTGTACGCGAGCTATGCGAACAAAATATCCAATATTTTTACGAAACACATAATTATCTCCCCCTTTCTCTCTTACGTGTTTCCTGCCATCTTCTCTATAATACACATCCCCAGACGTGCTCTATTTCGGCCGACTATCCTCCGCCATACACGTCACGTTCGAGCCCAGATAGACAGACGTGTGTAAATTTGACAGTAACTTTACCAGTCGATTCGTAAAGGTTGCATCCCCTATGAGTTATTCATATGGCACTTCTATCTATTATATAGAATGAAAAAACAAAAACACGAAAAAAATATGAAATAAATAATAAAAATTTGCTCGAAATATTATATCATATAAAATTTAATATGCATCCCCTATGAATGGTTCATATGACACTTCTATCTATTATATAGAATGACAAAAAAAAAAAATATGAAACACGAAAAAACATATGAAATAAGTGATGAAAATTTGCTCGAAATATTATATCATATAAAATTTAATATGCATATCTGAGAGTAATTTTAAGTAAATTTCTTGGACGCACATCGAATATAACACAGAACTCACTCATCGTTCTATGATGTGAATTGAATAATTAATGCAATGAATATATCTGTGCCTCCTGAATGTAACTGAAATAATTGTAAAATTTCCATCATCGATTGCCTCACGTCGTGACAATCATAAAAGTCTATCTATCTAGGAAACGACTGATCTCAAAATCCTCGTTTAACGACCCCGTGCGGATTGGCAGACACAATTATGCGTCTCCGTGGAAGCATCAGTCGCGTTTGCCTTCGATGACAAGCTGTTTGCGCGCTGCGCACACAGTGAGTGCACTTCCCTTATGCACCACGAGGCACGTTATATTCGGACTATACTGTCAGGTCGCTCGCCGGAACAGATAAGGGGTAGGTGCAATAGACGAGGTCGACAGAGGTGCAGAGTTCGCTTCCGCAGTGTAACGTGGATAAGTTGGATAAAAAGCGATCGAACCGCCGGTGATTTCCGTGCCAGCAGCGGCACGATGCAGAAGTGCATTTTCGCTTCTTACGGCGAGAGCGCCGGGGAAATGCCTGTTCTTTTTGCGAGTCGGTCAGCCGAAAATTTGCAAGCCCGGCGAACCGTGCGGGATAAACGCTTGTCGGCGTGTTTTATCTCGCGACACCATTAAAATAGAATAACTCTATGACACAGCGTTGGACGTTCGATTGAAAGTCCCAAATCGAGAGAGTGAGTGAGCGAGAGAGAGAGAGAGAGAGAGAGAGAGAGAGAGAGAGAGAGAGAGAGAATAAAAAAGAGATCGTAAGGGATTTCGGAGAGTACGGAGCAAATTTCGCGACGTATATCGATTCGCTCTTGTAAGTGTACGTGAATTAATGACTGATATCACAGGTGGTTGTAATTTAAGAAGAGGAATGTAGGGATTTGTGGAAATCGCGTCTCTTACCCAATCAAAATTTTGTTTAATCATTTGAAATTCCGTTGAAGGATCACCGAGAAATCTTTAGATATAACATTATTTAGGTTATTATTCTCCTTTGATGCTACAAATGGTTATTTACTGCGCGGGTAGTTAAGTACTATTTTCTTTGTGTTGAGGTTTAAAGTAAGAACTGCTAAGAGCTCTGTATTGGTCAGGTATTATGCTTTCTCTCTCTCTCTAAGCATTTTCAAAAATCAAATATTTGGAACGATTTGATACTTGGTTATTACAATATTGGTTATTGCAATATTCTACCTGCATTTAGCCTTTATAAAAACAAAAACATTTTTAAACAATTAAAACATTTTAATAAACGATTTTTTTAATTATATATTTTACTTAACTACAGATGAATTTGTCTGATATAAGCAGATATTAAATAATCTGGAAAAAAGATTAATAAGTAAATATAGAATTAATGGACAAATAAAGTAACAAACTTTCTTTCTCGTGATCTTTCTTTATTATTACTTTTTGACGTTGGAATTTTCGAGTGAACTTGAATATTCGGGAGGAAAGAATTGTAAAAGCAAATAACAGTTGTGTGTGTGCCCAGAAACGCCAATAGAGATTTAAATTTGAATTCGCCACAATAACAAGGCTAAACAGAAGTGAAAAGAGGGCGTTGGCAGATTCAAGATGCGCCTTGCGGTCCAAGGAGCATTATTAGAAGCACAAATTCGGGCACTTGCGAGACTTACATTCCAAATTTCGCCTCGTAGTCTTTCAGCCTTTCAAAATCAATCCTCGACGATCCTCCAATTTCGCAAATTTTACTCGACCTAAATTGGAATTTCCAATTCGAGGTTGCAATTAACCGATAATCGAGAACGGATTTTTGACGAGTATCAATGGAACAACAGTTTGAACGGTCGTTATTATGCTTCGGTAATTATCCTACCGTTACAAACACATCTATTAATAAATCGTAATGCAAGCGCCACGCTGTGCGGATCTCCTCTCGTGATCTCCTCCAAAATTAGTGTGTTTATTTAGTTTAATGCCACGGCTATACATCGAGTTGTATCAACCATTCGTCGATGCACGACGGTCAGAACATTTTGACTCGTCGAAATAAAGCCGATGATGGGATTTACTATCAGCGGGTTATTTCGTGCACAAAATCAATGCTTCATTCGGACGCTTTTCGATTAGCTGGACATGCTGATCTTTTTTACACATACATACATACATACATACATATATATATATATATATATATATATATATATATATATAT
>NW_022639579.1:786220-798262 GCF_010583005.1 Odontomachus brunneus | reverse complement strand
ATATATATATATATATATATATATATATATATATATATATGTATATATACAGACCTCTTTCTCTTTCTCCCTCCCTCGCTCTCTCTCTCTTTCTCCCTTTCTCTCTCTCTCTCTCTCTCTCTCTTTCTCTCTTTCTCCCTTTCTCTCTCTCTCTCGATGCTGTTGATGCAAATTGGCAGAAAAGCGTCAGCTTTTATCGTTATTCGGAGAGCAGCTTTCGTTCTTCGTGCGAAAAAACGAGCAGCGATTCTCGTCGATATAAGCGTTGAGGAAAATGTTTTTGCAACTTGCATCGGCGTTAATTTTTCTTTTAAGATGTTACGCGATATAATATATGTGAGATTTCATCGAATCAGTTGTCGCGATAACGCATGTGAATTCGAGAGAGATCGACGAGAAAGTAAAAGATCGCATCCCGCCGTGTATTCCCGCGAGATACGTGACGACGTCATTCGTGGCCCGTTATCAATTTTTCATCGGGATAACTTTTTCGTGTATAATACACAAATCTGTGCTCCGTGGAGAATTTTTTAAGCCGCGTCTCTGAAACTTACACGCCTTTGTGTGAGGGTGAGAGTATACATTGGACGGGGAAAAATGTCCTGTCGCGCCGCAACATTCACCGGGACGCAATTTCCTTCGGAAAGCATTCAGTGAAGCGGAGAGCACGCATTCTACGGGAATGTAAAATCTCCGGAGCCGGCGCGATCTTACGCGAGATGCAAACATTCGCGGAAATAAAAGTGAGAGAGAGAGAGAGAGAGAGGAGAGAGGAAGATGGGGAAGAATAGCAAGACCAAACAGAGAGAACAGGGAAACGGAGGGAAATACAGTGAACGCGGTATCGGCGGCGGAAATTACGGATTACGGCACGCCGTTAAGGATTAAATCGTCTATTTGACGAGAGCATGAATGCATAGCAGCCGCTTTCGCTCCCTCCGTCGCGGGGACGGCTTCGATCCTCGTAATATCGCCAAGAGGTCCTCGCCATTCACTGTGCACTCCTCGTTTTTCTTCCAAAGTTCCAAACCGACATATTGGCATCGCCGGCAATCCGTCGTTCGGAGTTGCACTTTCCTCGATGCGAGTCCCCCTACGAATCTCGCCACCCTCCTGCTCCGTCGTCCCTCTTACCCCTTAACTCCACGCCGTCCGCCCGTCCGTCGTTTATTCATCCGGCAACCTCATTTACCTCGATAACTCAGCGATCGCTTTTGATCCCGACTGCGAGACCGGGCACCGCGATGGTGCTTTATAAAATTTCGATAGACCTGCATGAATCACATGCGCAAACGGAGCGTATGAAATAATGAGAAGGCGAGAGAGAGAGAGAGAGAGAGAGAGAGAGAGAGAGAGAGACACGAGAGAGGAGGCACTTTTTCACAATAAAATATCTTAAATATCTAAATAAAATAGTTATCAAAGATAAAATGTCAAAAACATCGGATCATTATTTCGAGCTTTTGAGTTTGCAGGCACGGCGCATCTGTCTACCTATCGAAAATCTCGAAATTGCCGAACGATGAAATATAAAACGCATCGCAATTGCTATTTGTTGTCCCGCGGGTCGACTATTTCTACATTTACTGCTGTAAAATAACAACATCATTCACATTGATACTCTAAATAGTTTATTCATTTCAGGATACACTTGCGCCGCGCGTAACGCGTTCGACTTTAATTGCATGTTTACACTCGCAGCCTTTGTTTATAATATACATATATAAAGAGAAAGAGGGCCATTAACAGTCTATAACTTCATAGAGTTTAATTAAGCGACATAATTGAAAACGCCTGGCGAATTGAGAGAGAGGGGAGATAACGGGGCGCAATAATTTTTTAATCATTAAATTAATTCGTTGGGCATTATACGGGTATTAATTTTGCAAAAGCTTAATTAAACATCCTGCAGCCCCAGCGGTACGGATAAATAAATGGAGATCTTGATAAATATATTATTTCTCGTCCAACTGGCGCTTTTCGTTGACGTTGTAAAATTTCACCAAATATATGATATGTATTGCTATGTGCGCGCAGATTAACGAAATGCGACATGCGAGATAAATAGATGTAATATTTAATAATCTTAGGAAAGAACGTCGAAATATCGCAGCTGTGTTACTGTTTTGTTGTCTTTTACCTGGACATTCCGATATTCCATAGACGTAGTATACATGGACCCGGCATACATCCAGAAAAGTGGAGCCAACATGTAGAAAGAAACCATAGATATAATGTACATAGACTCCGCATACAGTCAGAAAAGAGAAGCCAATATGTACAGCCCCTCTATTCTCTGTCTCTTTCTGCACAGACAAAGTGTGCAATAAGATTTAAGTAAAACTTTTACTTGCTAGTCTAGTCGGGATGTTGTTGCGCTCTATAATATTATGGAAACGAGAAATGGATGCACGCGCAATAAAGAAGTGACAAATTAGGAAGAAAACCATAGTCTCTCTATTCTCGCTCTCTTTCTAGATGTTGGCTTTACTCTATTAGACGACAGAACATATAGGACATTCGGAATCCATATATACTATGTCCATGTCCTATTCTCTCTTTCTCTCTGTTTGCGATTTCTCTCTTTTTTCTCAAGTCCTTTTGCAGGATCTAATGTATCTTCGTCAAAACTGTATTAGTTATTTTTGCTCAGGACACTAATTCTTCAGGACAGGACTTCTATTTTTTTATTATTGTCGGTAATGTGCCCACTTAGTATGTTATTAATTTTTCTATATATTTTTATTGTTTCTTTTTTCTGCGTGCGCTATTTCTTGCGACCATATTATATTCTGTTTTTCTGTAAACTCCAAGGGGTTCAATCTTAGGGTTTAATACTCTATTCTTTCCATCTCTTTCTCTTGTGTAAATCTCAGGGGTTTACAGGTCTATACAAGCCAGACCGAATTTCTTACAAACAAATCGGGGCCGTGTAATAATTTAATTTCGACGATATAAAAGCGTCGTACAAAGGAAAACGTTGGTCGCGGTCGAGTCTCTTGATAGATATTGTTTGAGTTCCTGTTAGTGTACCGCGCGCTCCGAGGGTACAACGAACATGGCACAGCGCCAAGCAGAATGAAATGCCATGCCCTATATACACCAGCTTGGACCAATATATTTAGGCACTTGGGATTTATGGTTAACCAGCTTATTAGAGGCCAGTGATGCTCATGGATCGACGTGCCGCACGAGCGCGTCGTGCTCGTCATCTCTCTCACACACGTTCGGCTCGCGACACGATGGCGAATTCGTGAGGGTCACGCGCCACAGAAAGAGCGTCATCTTGCAATAACACAGCGCGTTGCTTTAGTCTCTTTACCATCACTGAGATTTTATGATACCTGAAACTACTCGTATGCACGTGGATACATAATCTGTAGAAATATTAAATAGTTAAATTAATCGCCACTATTTGTCATTAAAACATTTCGTTTTCATTATCAATGTTCTGATTATTTAATGGAATTTTATATATTAATATAATATAGCTATATTATTACATAGTATTTAACAAATAGTTACATAGTATGTCATACATTTCGTCTTGAATATATAATTAGAATAATTACTAATTAAAAATCGATATTCCGGGCTGTATCACTCGGACCGAATGATACAGTTCTCAATTTATTATAAGTTAAATCTGTGTCGGGTTCAATTTTAGTTTTTGAGCTTCTTTTCCGAGCAATTCCAGCTACTTTGTAGGGATCGATATCTTGTTCTTTCTTAAAGATCCTTCACGGAATAACGTGAGAGTTTACTTATTTTTTAAGAAGATTAATTAGTCCTTATTTTTTAAGAAGATTAATTAGTCCTTCAATATCATGTTAGAGAATAGACCGAGAGGGTTTAAGCTATTTCATTTACTTCTCTGAAGCCATTCGCTTCTTCGAAGCTAGGTGTCATTTTCGTCATCACGCGGTACGTCCCGGATACACGGTCGTTCAATGAACCGGGGAAAGTGCGAACAACCTTACGTACCCCCATTTCACCACGATCCTGCCAAGATCGGCGAATGATGACTCAGCCGGCGATGCGCGCATTTTAAGCAGCGCGTTGTTGCACCGAGCACGTGGCTACCGCGGCCAATTGTCTCACGTGTTGGCATCGTTCTAGTCCGCGGTGCTCACGTGCATTCATCGCTCGCCTCGCGAGCCCTCGTAGTCGCTGATCGTTGTCGTCGGCGTCGTTGGAAAGCTCATCTTTCTCGGACAGACGGTTCATTCTTCGAACGCGCAAAATTCGAGTGCTTCATTTTCGTCGAGTGCCAGATCTAGAAAGCTAATTTTGCGCTTGATAGGAATTGCAGTAGATGTTTGTCTTGATACTTTAGCCCGCTGAACCAGGAATGGCTGTTCGAGAAATCGGGGCCCGTCGCGTGCCTGCAATCATCTTGACAGGCCCGCGATCGCGAGTCATATACGACGGAATGTTGAAATGCATCGAAGTGACCCGGTAGGATTATTCGTTTCGTTTAAATGTTAATTAAAACGCATAATAGGGAAATAAACGGAGGACGTGGAGGATGCGGCGGGCCTTTGAACGCGCGAGAAGGTTCGGGAAAATCGCCTCTCTCGTCGCACACTCTCCTGCCAACCGCGAAACTGATTTCCATTTTAATTTCATCTATCCTCAGTCGCTCCGAGCCGTCGACTTTCTTTTACGTTGTAATCGACTTGCACGTCGTTGTAATCCAAACTCGGCGATATTCAATACACGAATGGCGCAATCACGACGATTGTAAAGAGCACAGCGATGGAGCCGCGAACTGCTCGATATTCGACGGACTCGACGGACGGGCGCGAGACATGAGACGTTTCAGAGGAATATGACAAATCTAATTTCGCGATATCGTGAATAACAGAGTGGCACGTGTATGTCAAGTGACGAGAGACGCAAGGAATAAGTATTTAATATAGTTGAATGCCGTGACGATCATCGGTGATTGACTCTGTTATATCGCACCTCAATTCATTAAGTTACATACAAGGTGTCTTAAAGAAGATTGGTGGATAACCATACGCGATGTAGGCAGATGAGCTGTGATAACGACACCTGCCATTGCGTGCTTGTGGATTAAGTTAAATTGAACAAAAAAGTTCTATATCATTGCGCAAACAACACACGCAAAAAAAAACTAGCTTCCAGAGCTAAAAAATAGCTGTGGCAGATAAGATGTGTCACTGAAATAGAGACAGCTAATGTCGATACTACCGAAGCTAAATTTATTCGCTGTTTAAACTTAGGCGTTACAGCGAGAAATATTAGCTGCTAAAAACAAATGACTGTAGCTGAATGATTGCAGCTGTGTGGCAAACTTCTTTAATATATGCATACGATAAGAAATTTAGGAATAACTGCCATTGCTACTTGAAATAATGTGCATTTTTAACATCTCCTAATATATTTGTATTTCATAATGAATGCATTTTAGCTGTCATAGCCAATTCTTAGCAGTGACAGCTAAACGATTCGCCTTTTAACTAAGTTTGAATCAGCTACCACAGTTTAGCTGATATTACTAAGTCACTTTTTTGCGTGCAGCGTGGATTTTGAGTTATCGATTAAAGAAGATTGGCGAATGAACACGCGCGATAATGCACTAATATTTGTTAATTAATAGTTGAAAAATTTACGTGGTAATTGTGAAATGGTAGAAGACTTTTTTGTTCAGTTTGACCTAGCCTGTGCATGTACACGAGGTGTGGGACAGGTGTGGCTTAGGTTCAGACAGGCTGTGTCTAGTGTTGCAATAAATTGTGTATTTGATGAATGGGTTTCACCCATAGAGCCAATTTTGTATATTGTTATACCGTTTTTTTTGTTTGTAGGTCATGCGTAGCGCCAAGATCGTACATGGTGCCTTGTTGCTGCTCGCGGCGGTAACGAGTGCGAATTCGACAAAATGCAGCCGGCTCATAGACGGCGTCACCACGCCACGCTCCAATGCCGAAGGCAGATATAACTTTTTCATGACGTTGTACAACAGGACCGAGCTCGTTTATGCGTACATGCCCAACACACGGTACAGCGGTAAGTACACAATCGCGGAAGGGTATATACTCCGGCGCTGCGTATCGCGTCAACAAACTTGATTTTCCGTGGTTTGCGTAAGATTGAAGCCTCCGTCGCGATTCGTACTCGGAGATTGACGTTAAATCCTTACGTGCTCGTCGCGCCGGGATCCAGGTAATCTGGATAAATTACAAGCGAGGTTTTTTACCCGACCCGAATTGTCTCCGATTTGTCTCCGAAAATGTGTGCTTTCCAGGCTTCGTATTGGATCTATCGCCCAGTTCGATTTTCAATGTAATTTCGCTTCGCTGCATTCGATGGAAACGAATTATCCGAGCGATCAATTAATTGCCGTTGTTATTTTTGTATCGACGATCCAGTGCTCGTAGTGTGTTCTTCCCCCGTGTTAAAAATTTGACCGACATTCGCGACGTAACGAGATACAAAGGTGCCGAATTGTTTCCCGCATGATTCGGACTCCGAAATTACTGAAAACTATCAAAAAAGAATAAAAAACAAATTGATAAAAGCCAACATAAGGTATCAGTAAATATTTAAGTAATTATTATACAGTTAAATATTTAAGTAATTATTATACTTAAGTAATATATACAGTAATATAAATATTTAAATAATTATTATACAGTCTAATCAAACGTTAAATATTAAACAGCATTTATTCAGAGTCAACGAAATGTTTCCGTCATTGTGTTGATTTACTTCAGTGGTAAAAGAATTCGCATCGTGCACAGGAAATGGATCGCGACGTTTACAAAACAAAAAGTAAATTCATTCTTTCGCTACCAACAAGACAAATGTTTTCCACCATTAATAATAACTTTAACTGAACAGCCTTATTCTTTTCGACGCCAAGTACACAATTTTTATTTATTTTTTTGCTAAAACTACATTATATATATTTAATAAAATGAAAGTAAAAGAATTACACCTTTAAAAAACAGTAGTAAGGATAGGATAAGGCAGTGAAAGGATTAAAAAGACCGATTAATTTAAATGATCGAATTGCGCGCGACTAATTGACGCGACTAATTGACCGGTCGTCGCGACGATGACGCACGGTCGAGGAAGTGAAACGCGCACGCTAGATGTGTCATCGGTAACATGTCAATTACGTCGACATTTGAACGGTCTCGCGCAGACACCTCTGAAATTCGACGCTGATTTGCCCGCGCCTTCGGCGGTAATTGCGACAATTACCGAAGCAGAGCGTTGGTGGAGTCTTCAGACGCGGCGAACGGCCGCTTTTCTGCGAGCCTCGCGGCCTTCCGCAGCCGAAGCGGAAACCGCGCTTTCGATTGAAAGCCCGGGCGGAGATTCGGGAAGCACGGCTTGCGGGTCGAAAAGGTCATTTCGTCGCGAAAGTCGAGATAAATGCTGCGCCACCCGGCCAAGCGGCGCGGTGAACTTTGACCGATTAGCTTTGTGATGGCTTTACGCAGCTTGATAATCGTCCTTCTTCTCTGCTGAAGGCTCTCGCCCAGGGTGAGCTCGCAGTCACCGCAGTCGCCCGTTCGCTCACCGGTAGATCTCTTGGATGAATTCGCGCGGCGATTCCACCTACCCCTGCAGAATGCAGATGCAAACTTCTACAACTTTCTTGCCCGGCTAGCGAGATGTAATTCTCTTATAGAGCCCGGGTTAGAAACATTTTCATTTGCAAATCCGTTTTACGTCGAGTTCCCTATATATATTGCATTCTGCCCTATTGAAATTTGTTACAATTTTTCCGATTAATTCATCGATTTATTCGTATTTGTACAATTGTATTTTTACGAATTTGCAACACTTCTTCCCCTCTCTTTCTCTCTCTCTCTTTCATTTACAATTCTCTACTGAAATTTATTTAATCAATCTTGCATATCGCATATTTATGTGTGTGTTCGCTCGTATAAAAGCTTTTGATTTTCAATGCACGAATACATAAAATCAACTGCAAAATTATTGCCCTACCATTTGGTCGCCAATATTTGTACATTTACTATATATTTGTTTTTCTTTTCTCTGTTTTCTATGCTGATAACCGACCAATAATATATTATTATTATTATATTGTAATTGCACTTAGTGATGTAACAATGAAATCTGGCGCTTGTTATTTACATTCGATACCTAAATACCGCGTCACTCAGTGTATAATATAATGTCCATTTCAAGTACATATACATAGCCATCGCATAAATTCGCGTTTTCTTTGCTTACTTTGTCTCTTGCACATTTTTCAAGCTCGACTGCATAGCCATCGTCTTGCAGCTTTTTCGTGTCCTTTATATCGAGTGTCATTAACTCGGCGCGACACGGTATCGTTACCTCGATCGATGACCGTAGTCCCAAGTCGCTCCTCGACACAACGGGCTTAGGTGTACTGCAAGCCCGACACTATCCCTTCTTGCGCACCCTCGGCGAGGAAGCTTGCGAAATAAAACCGCCTGATCAAAATTTTACGGTCGAATTTATGTCGCGTAGACAGAAACGGCTCGCGAGCTTCTTCGAGCGCTCCTCGTGGTGCGCAATTCGCTTGGCGCGTTTTCCCGTAAAGGCCCGCCATCGTCACCTGCGCCACGGGAGACTTTCTTGCAAACACTCTGATTTGCCTAAGTATATGCGCGCGCGTAAATGTGTCATGAGCTTGTGAGATGTAGACGTGCAGCGAAAAGATGTTACACACTTTTTGAACTAGTAAGAACCTCTGCTCTTTGAAGTACAATTAGTGTATTCTTCACTAAAATGCTGTACTTACTAAATGGTGGTTCGATTATAAGAATGGCACTGCAATCACAGTGAAATCTCGCTGAAAGGATCAATTAACCCTTTCGCTACCAACGGGACATGTTCTTTGTGTCTTAGGACATGTTTTCCGCACCATTAATAATAACCTTATTCAATTAAATAAGCAGCTTTTTTCGGCATTCAGAACACATCAGTTATCACTCTACTTACTACCACACTGGGACAAATATGCTTTCCCAAAAATCCTAATGGGACATCAGTGTCCTGGCTCGATCCTTTTTGGTTAAATTTCTTATAATTTGAACTTCTCATCGGAGTCTCTTGTTGCTTTAATTCGTCTTACTTCTGATAATTCGCTCCTCTTAAAGAGAGAAAAGAATGAGCCAACATCAGTGTATTTTTCGTAACGGCGAGCGTTTAGACACGACGAATTTTCGCACGGTCGAGTGTTTCGCGAGCGACCATAAACCGGCTCCATGCGCTGATATAAATTCCGGTGTCTCCTACGGAAACGTCTCTATTTGTCCGGTCGGCTATCCGACGCAATAAAGTCCACTCTCCTCTCCTCTCTCTCTCTCTCTCTCTTTCTCTCTCTCTCTCTCTCTCTCTCTCTCTCTCTCTCTCTCTCTGCCTCGCTTCTTCTCGCGAAACTTAACTCCCTCGTGCGACACCTCCGAGGGGCGCCCACTAACGCATGCAAATCTCGCGGGCCCGTTGAATTAATGCCTTACGTAATGCTGGCGGGACGCCAGGTGCGAGGCATCGCGCCTCGAGTTTAACGCGAACGGACTCAATGGCCGCGGTGGCCGGCCCGATAAAATTCTATTAAATCGCACCCTGGAGGAGACACGGCACGGTCGGCTCTCTCGGCGGGGTTAAACCCCGGAGAAGAAGAGGCCGTCGGAGAGCTCGGGGAAATTATCGCCGCGACGGGAGGTCGCGAAACAATGTGGTGAGAGATAGCAAGGGCGGCTAATCAACATATATATTAACCGTGAATAGACGCAGATGTTAGCTGTGAATAGACTTGCCTTCTTTGTTCCGCGCGAGATGTCTGCAGAGGAGGTGTCCTTCTCTTTGTTACACGACGCAGGTGTGGTGAGGAGCAGGAATTGATAGTTGGGATTACAACCGATTAAGACGCCTCCGGGAGTTGATCGTCGCGAAATTAGGTTGACGCTAATCGCAATTAATCCGACTTAATTACGGCTTTGTGCGATCTCGAATTCAGCCTACGTTGATCGTAACGTTAACACGTCTGTTTTCTTTCGCGACAATCAGGAATAATTAGCACACAACATCACATATGTGTGATAGCAAAACAATTTTTTTATGTCCACATTATCAAACTAAGAATGTTTCACTCAATTACGTAGAAAAAGTATGAGATGGACTGTGGGGAAAATTTTCCAAATAAACCCCGTGATTTTATATATTAAACATTTTATATATTATAAAAGTCTGGTATCATAAAACACGATATCTCTCAAGTAGCATAATACATTAAGAGAAAAAAATGTTTAAAAAATAAAAAATATTTATTTGGTGAGTATTAATATCATATTGATTTAAACCTAAATTATTTTATTTAAATAAAATAAAACATTGCTCTCATGAAAAACTAAGGTTTGAAGAAAATATATATTCACTTGAAAGAAAGAAAACAATATATATTTATTTGAAAGAATATTTGTTATGTCCACATTATCAAACTAAGTTTGTTTTACACAATTACAAAAAAAAAAAAAAATAGAAAATGAGGTGGTCTGTAGGAAAAGTCTTTCTATATAAACCTTGATAACAACAGTTACCGAGTTAATTGCGAATATGCGGTATTTATTAGGTAGTATATTGAAAGTAAAAAATATCCAAAAAACAGAACTATTCGGAAAATATATTAACTTAAATTTAAATTCTTTTATTTAAATAGAACTTGCTTTCATGAAAAGCTAAGGTTTGAAGAAAATGTGTGTATTTTTTATATTTGAAAAAATATTTTATATTAGTGCAAGTATAAATATATTATTGCTACCTGCCGAATAAATATTTTTCATTTTGCAGATATCTTGTATACTCGAGTGAGACTCAAATCTTTCAGATCATTACTATGCTACCTGATTGTCGATTTCTTTAAACGATATAACAAATAACCTGCAAACAAGTAGTACACGTAAATTCCTGAATATAATCCGGAATCAGCAATATACGGGTTGTGCGATAGCGTCAATCGACAGTAAAACGCGCCGAGATCGATGAGATCGTCGCGATTCGCCAATCGATCACGCTGACCGTCGTTTATAACCCGAGAAAAGTAAACTTGAAGCGCGCATTTACGAGTTAATGGAAGTTGTCGGCGCAACCGACTCTAAAGACCGGCTGCGACCGTATTAATTAACTTCAAACACGATCGGCTAAATTTTCATTCTTTCCCGTGCTGAAACCGCGAGTCTACACACCTCACCCTGGCGAGCAACGGTCGCTCGTTAATTGGGACTAGTTAGCCGCGCGGTCGATGACTAATATTGCAGCGCGCCAACTCGTCGATTAGCGTTCGCTCCGATTAAGTCAATTTTCCTGCCGTGTTTATGCGTTGTAATTACCGTAATGTCAAAAGCTTAATAGATCGCGGCCGCAGGCACCGCATGCCGCGCACACGTGCTTGCAGTAAGGGGACTTCTGACTAGCGTCGGTGTGTACCGCTAAATTTCTGCAGACTTACTCAGGCTCTGGTGAAATTGCGGGCTGGAAAAAGGTGGAAGTTAGCGCCGCGTCGCCACAACATCGCGACTCACGCTCATCGCGAGCCGGATCCGCGAATTCGCCCCGTCGTCTCCCGGCGACGGCACCCTTCGTCGACGAGAGGTCGGCATCCACCGTCGAACTCTCATCGCCAAACGCGATCCTGGAAACTATCTAACATCGTTGTTTCACTCTTCGCGATTATCCGAGGAATTTCAACTACGCGGAATCTAGCGAGGGAATAAAAAGAGAGAGAGAGGGGGAGATAGAGCGACGCGATCTTATGCACGTATACTGTAGAGTTCGTACCTACACGCACCCGTTCATTATTCTAGATTAATTAATAATTCATCCACGTCGCTTCGTTGCAAAGCGAGAAAGGTAATACTGCGCACGGATAGATGAACTCTATTGTTCGGCTTTGTTGTAATCCTCTTTGTTGCGAATGAAAAGTCAAACTCTCCCTTCCCTCCTTTCTCTCTCTCTCTCTCTCTCTCTCTCTCTCTCTCTCTCTCTCTCTCTCTCTCTCTCTCTCTC
>NW_022639579.1:769134-786173 GCF_010583005.1 Odontomachus brunneus | reverse complement strand
CTCTCTCTCTCTCTCTCTCTCTCTCTCTCTCTCTCTCTCTCTCTCTCTCTCTCTCTCTCTTTCTCGACGAAACGAATCTAAAGCTACCAGCGATCGCGTGTATTTACCACAAAGGTGCAAAATACAAGTCGCGAGCGCAATCCAAGCTTCCACGTCGGCTTCAATCGCTCGATAAACCCGGACAACTCTAGAACCGTCGCGTAGCCGAGATTAGTTGGTTATCGACCGTCTCTCAAGCTTGTGCTTGAGAAAGGAAGGGAGAAAGAGAGAAAGAGAGAGAGAGAGAGAGAGAGAGAGAGAGAGAGAGAGAGAGAAGTAAAGTAGGAAGTGTATTCGACGGTGAAATTATCGGTCTCGATGCGCTTACGTTCGCGCGATCGGAAACACGCGCGGTATAATTTACGAAATTAATTAAAGGCCACATAGGGTTCTCAGAGCCTTCGGACGCGATTATTTGGCGATACGTACAGGGAGAACGTACAGGGATTCGGAGGCGCTCAGAGAAGAGATACCCTCGCGCCCACCTCTAACAGGCATGTATGTGTGTGTGGATCCCGACGTGAAACCACCGCGATACTCCTCGGCCGGTCCCTCTAACCGTCGGAGGGGCTCGTTGCGTGGGAAACGCGATACCCCGACGAAGGTCTCAGTTAACTGCGTTTTTGCCGTTAATTCTTCTAATTCAGGGTTATGGGAATGATCATGCGGGAGGTGAACGCAGCAGTAGCAGCAGCCGCCGTGGTCGTCGACGTCGTCGCTCGTGACTCATTGACGTTGACGCAACAATTTGTGCATCTGAAAATGCGATGCTGTTCGATGAATATCGGTGAAATAGGCGAGATGTGATACAAAAATAAATAATAAATAATCCGATCGCCTCTCAGTCAGACCCATCGCTCGATGTTGAATCAACACTAAATCAGCAGGACATATTTAAGCTCTATTAACGAAATCCTATATTTTCGATATTTTCATGCTCCGCGCAAATAAAAGGGGGAAAAAAATGCAATTGTGCAAAAAACCTTCCGCGACACGAATAAAAATTTGCGAATATTCGTGCTGTTTCTCATCCGCGATTAGTGACATTGTGACATAGAGAATCCTACGCGACGACAGCGGCGGATTAAAGCATCATGGTTTTTATTTCGTTTGCGCAGTGTTGAAAAATCCTCCGTTTTCAAAACGCTTTTTCATTCGAGGGATTCACGTGTACATCTCACGCATGTAAATAAGCGCGCGCGCGACTTGAGAAGACTTGTAAAACACCAGAAGCCATAAACAGCACCAAACAGCTGAGCATTACGTGCCCGGGTACAGAAAGTGACCTACGAACCAGCAACCTTGCGACTGTAATGTTTCGCAATCTAAACGCCTTTTATCTAATTATTTTCACAACTCTATGTCCTTCCGATTATTTCATATCTCTGAAGAATGATTCGGTTGAATTCTCCCACTCTGGATATCGATTAGCTACATTTATAATAAGAGTATATAGAATTACATTAATTTAATATTAGTGTGCTGATATTATATTAATGTTAAACATGCGTGTTGTAATATAATATAATTCATGAACCTAATAATCTATTTAAATAAAGAGAGATTAACAGAGTGATATATATATATATATATATATATATATATATATATATATATATATATATTCGTATGCGTACAAGTTTATCGTTAGTGATAATTTAGCAAAATCTAATATTCTTTAAACAGGGTCTCGCACAGAACGTAGTTTACGCTGAAGAACATTTCGTAATAGGAAAAGGAGCGTACGAATCCCCTTGAACACGCGGCGCCGGATTCACGGTGTGTCGTGTTTAATCCATGCTATAAATAGCAGGTCCGTACCCGGGCTGATATAATTCTATTCCCAGAACACGAATATTCCTTCGATACATGGTGAATCTATAAGCCGATATTTATACACGTACATTCTCTCCCTCCCGCCAATAAGAGACTGAACTTGCCCGCAAGCTTCTTCGGGCTTTTTTCCGCTCGTTAGAAGAGCTATTAAAGGATTCACTGCAACCAGCAGTCTAACCTACTTTCGTAAAAATACGAGAAAGACTTAGCTGTAAAATTGAGAAAGTAGTATAGTTTTAGACACGGAAAAAACTGGTTTTTTCCAATTTTTCTGCGGATTTTCTCTTTCCCAAGGATAGAAAAATTCATTCGAAAGAATTTCTGCGTGTTTGGTTGGAACTTTATTTGTTTCTTTCCGCGTGAAGAAGTTCATTTAATTTAAAAATTAAACTACAAAAGTTAAAAGATCTTTAAGATCTTAAAGATAACTTTTAAAGATTAAAAGATCATTAAACTTAAGGATTAAACTTAAGGATTAAAGGAAGTTGAAAAACTGAAGAAATATGAACTAAAGTTAAATAAACCTAGTAAGTAATCTGTTCTGTTGACAGTGTTTGCAAACAGAATCTGACAACAGATTGTATATGTATCCTGTATATTTTTATTATTATATTGCAGTATTTTGTATCGATTATGTTGTAATCACTACGTCATTACAGAGGATGTTTTATACCATGAAATTAAATAATAAAAACAGCAATTTTTCTTGAAGAAACTAATTTTTCAGAAATAACTATTTTTTCCTGTTTTTCTTCCAGTAATTTAAAAAACCAACTTTCTTAGAAGGTAGATTTAATGTTTAATAGAATTCAATAAATTTTTCAATTTACAATTTTCAAGTTATTCAATTAGTATAACAGATACAACTCTCACAGTGATAGGTAAATTTTTATTAAAAATTACACAAAGTTAATTTGAAACTATATTAAATAGAATTATTTAATTTAATCAAAAATTTAATATAAAAACGCAATTAATTTACTCACTTTAGCTTCCCCCACGTCGATGAGAATTTTTTCGACGAGAAAGTGCTTAGTTTAGAAAATCTCTCACTTGTCAGTCGCGTTCGAATTAATTAATATATGTTTGTTATTTGATAACGCATAATCTTCACATGAAACTATCGATCGTACGTATTTACAGTTGGACGTGATCGTTTGAAATTTCAGCGGATAAATCCCAAATTAATACCGATCGATCAGCAGCCCACATTATTACGTACACATTTTCAGCATCGTGATTAGCTTATCTGCTATTACGTAACTACGCGTCCTGTACATAATAGTGGAATTTTCCGCGCTTTGGTTATACTAAATATTGAAGCATATGACGCGCGGATTCGTGGCCGCGATTCGGAAGAGAAATACAGCAGTTCTACGTTATCTGTCGTTCGAGTCCGAGAATTTTGTCTAAAAATGTGCGATTACAAGAAGGGAACGGTTGAGAAGGGACACGTTACATGTATTTTATTCGATTTTTTAAAACCTAAATTCGTATCTCGATGCGTCGAGTAATCGATCGTTTGCGAAATGCATTTCCCAACGACGTGATCGACTGCTTTCTTCCCGTCAAAGTTTTCGTTTAAATTTTCGCCTCCTGAAGCGGTACACGGAATTTTGTTCTCGCCCCGCAATTAATTACGGTGCACGCGTGAACAAAACGGAAGTTTCCCGTGTCCTTTGTCCGCCCTTTTCCCAGCCGGATTATTCGGAAAATTTTTATAGACCCGCTGGGTAGCGCAGAAATTATGACGCGAGCAATTCCCAGCAATAGCTCGTTGCTCCGCCGTCTAATTACGACGATGTATGGGACGTTGCCGAGAATTCTGTGACGTTATAGCTATGACGTGAAACAACGTACGGGGTGGTCGCGATATTTCGTTATCCCTGCACAGTTATTACGTTCTTTGTTCTTTGACATTACCTTTAAACGATCGGTAGGTCCGTTTTTGTGTCTAGTCTTTTTCACGACGGAGAATAATTCCATTTCTTTGTATCACATTTTTCCGTGAACACGTAGATTGAAACAATGGGCATTTCGCTAATAAGAGAGAAAGAGGGAGAGAGAGAAAGAGAAAAATAGGAGCATTTTTATTTTAGTTCTAGAACAATACCCATTGAGAACTCTTGTGTTAGTTTATGAAGTTTTTTATAAAGTAAATGATTAATGTTAATGTTGAAAAAGTTATACACAAGAAATAATATTTGATATAACATTTACGATGGTTTTGTAAATGTAAATTGATATATTTAATGCATTTTGAGGTAATTAGTTATCAATATAGATATTTATTAATGGATTGAAATATTTTCTTTTTTTATTTATATATAGCGTATATATAGCGTATCACTTTAAAAAACAAGAGAAAAATGGAAAAAATTCAAATAGAAAAATAGAAAACAGAGAGAGAAAGAGAGAGGGATTAAATTATCGCAGAACAAATGTTCCGTTGTATTTTATCCGAAACGAAGAAATCACTTTTTCATCATCGTCACAAATTTCATTTCGAAGCAATAGCGCGGATACGAAATATCCAGTGGTATTGGCGTGAGACATCTCGACCACCCCGTAGACATTGCAATGCGGGCATACCAAACAGAGATCGCCGATTATTTCAGTAACTCTGCAGATCGACGGTACCGATCAGCTGCATCGGAAGTTCACCAGATTCCTCATATCTGCCGAGGCCGAAAATGCAAACGACACTGCAGACGTCGGGATTTTTGATCTTCAGGATGACACGATGACTAAATTCGCGGATAATTGCGCCAATGCCGTCGTGGAGACGTCCAAGGTGCTGAAGGAGGAGATAACCGTTGTCTGGACCAGTCCTTCCGAAGGTAGCGGTTGTATACTCCTCAGGTGATGGGACACTCTTATTAACAATAACACAACACGCGGAAAGAAGAGAGAGCATCCCGAAAAATATCTTTAGGAATTTTTTTCAAATAATTTTTTTTGTAATAATACATTTTTGAAATGGTCATTTTATAAAAAGACACTAAAAAAGAACTTTTAACGTTGTTGTTTTTTAAAACATCCTATAAGATAAGACCTCTGTCAAAAAACATGATTACACCGCTCAGATGATTGCTTCTGAACGATTAACTTGAAATCAATGAAGTAGAAATACTTCAAATTCCTAAAGATATTTTTTTCGTCTTTACTGTGATGTTTTCTTTTAAGTTATGGTTAAATTCCTCTTGATAAGTTTTCCCTCAAGTTAAAAGTTAAGCTCACCCAACAAGCTATAGATTTGCCGGAATCGATCAGTTCACTTTCCGTTTTCCGTGCGATCACGTTCGTCGTCCATTTCTGATCTCTTCGTTACGTAGAGCAACGGTGATGGAGACACCGGACACGTGGTACATGGACGACTTCGACTTGATCCTCAATATGTGTCAAGACTCAAAAGCAGAAGCCGACGATCAGGGGCCGGTGTTGACGGATTGCTGCACCTGCGATGAAGCAAAGTATGAGGTTACTTTCGAAGGATTATGGTCGCGCAACACACATCCCAAAGTACGTGGACGTGAGCGTCGTGTGGTTTAGCGCATTCATCCATTATCTCCTCTCCGCAGGATTTTCCAAGCAAGAGCTGGCTGATCCGATTTTCGGACGTGATCGGCGCGTCACACACCGGCGATTACAGGTTTTGGCGTTACAACGGCATGGCTAGCATCGGGCTGCGACAGGTGGCCGAGCACGGCGCCACGCGAAAACTGGAAGGCGAGCTGAAGAATCGGGTGAGAGAGACGCGAAATGTCCAAAGCTCTGCGGCTTTTTATCTCTTGGGCTCTACTTGGGGATTCACAGTAGGGGACAGAAATATATATGTATGATCGTTTTTACAGAGCGAGCACATCAGGACTATCATAAAAGCGAGAGGAATTAGTTATCCGAACGTCACCGGCAGAACTTTCGCGGTGTTTCGCGTAGATCGCAAGCACCATTTGATGTCTCTGGTATCCATGATCGGTAGGACTAATTATGAGAGCAGGAATATTATAATGGAAATACAAAAAGAAACTCTGTTTCTTCTCTCTGAAACGAAGGAACTTCTTGATTGATCTCGTTGAACAATTCTTACCGTTTGTTAATAGAGAAATTAAATGGCAGATCGAAATAGAGTCTTTTGTAATCGTAATGAAGGAATAAAAATGCGTTGCGTAGATCCATCACCGGATTGGATAGTTGGCGTCTCCGGTCTCGAGCTCTGTCTGTCTAATTGCTCATGGATTGAACACAAGGAGCTTAATTTGTACCCTTATGATGCTGGTACCGACAATGGCATCACATATTTGGTGAGTGCAAACATTATATTGTGCAAATATTATATTATTACATCAATTATACTCAAACGTAACTGAGAGATGTTAAAAATACACGATTTTTCATAAGATATTTTACACATTTTTAAGCGCAATATATATATATATATTTTTTTTTCGGTGTTCTAAGATACTATATACACTAATCGTAACATTTCAATAACTTGCACAATAATGGAATATTCAAATATCAAGTAAATACTTAGATATCAAGGTAGTAATGGAGTATTCGAGTGTATTCGGATGTTAAAATCGCTAGTTAGCAAGGTTTGTCACTGTTAATTGCTCTTCTGCTGATTGCCAGTCGCCCGATGAGCCGACAGTACCGCAGGAATCAATCCGACGTATAACATCTACTTACCCGAACGACTCCAGGTCACCCTTTTACGATCCGGCAGGGTTGGACATGAAACCCCTCGCGAAGCTTTACTTGAATAGGCAGAGGTTGTACGAGAAGACTTGCGACGACGCTAGCGAGGCACTGGATGAAACAGGTGTATCGGAATCGAATAAGAAAAGTAGCAAGTATCGTCTTGTTTTTTCTTTTCTCTTGCTTTTCGCCGTCGGTCTTTCGAGACAATATTCGCGTGAGATTTGTGACGATTATTGATTGTATAGCGTCGTAGATCGAATATGAATTTCAAGCAAGATCTTAAGGCAGCGTGTGACTTTTTAAGGCTGTAGGAATTTAAAAGCAGCGTAATGTGTGTGTGTGTGTGTGTGTATGTGTGCATCGCAAATAATGGTAATCTTCTCGGCAATGTGAAAAATTCACGTTCGTATTAAGCGGTATTAAGCCGTATTAAACGACGGTAGTTTCTATACGTCTCGTTGATAGCTCGCGGGCGAGCTTCTGCAATATTAAACGGCTAACATGAAAGTAACATCTATCACGAGTGTCTACTTTGCGCACAGATTCGCTCTAATTATCCCTCGAGTCTTCTAGAAAAAAAAGAAAGCTCTTTTAAGCGGGATGTTTGAAAGAAGAAGCACCGCGTTTCGACGCATTTCGCTTGACTGCATATTTCTTTCGTCTTATTTGTGCCCTAGATACTCTCTAGAGATGCGTTGCACGGTAAGTTGCACTTTTATTTTGCATCCCTCGCAGTTGAAAATACCGAAAATTAGACAACAATCCATTCTGTACATCACGTTGCTCCGCGGTGGATTCCCGTGTTGTAAATTTCCGGAATTTCGACCTCGTGATTTTCAACATCAATATGAAACTTAGACTGCAATCGCGACTGCCGTTGCGAAACGCCCGCGTGGATAATTGACGATCCATATGTACAGAGGCATGCAGAGTGACGCCCTGGGGCGAATGGGGTCCGTGTTCGGTTACCTGTGGCAGAGGCAATCAGCTGAGGCAACGTCATTTTCGCGACGAAGCGACAGCGATCGCGAACAAGTGCAGCACACTGCTGACGGATCGGAGTGCTTGCTTTAACTCGCAAAGCCCTTATTGGTAATGAGCGCGAGAGTGCAGTATGGCGTTGCTGATAATTACGACGCCTGCGAGCAAATATTGTTCAACGCGCTTTTCACTCATAAATTCACAAACCGCAAGATTTTTACAGATTACTCCTCTCTTTACTGAATCTCGCGGATATAGTGTCCTTTGAGGCTTTCTCGTGTTTACTCCGTTATTTTGCCGCGTTGTTTGCGAAGATTCTTCTATATCTCGTATTTATTAGAAATCTTTACTTTTGCAATAAATTTTGTTAATTCTTTCTTTGATATGAAAGATCTAGAACGCGCGTGAACGAGAGAATCTATTCACTTGTTATAACTGATATCGCGTCTCCGATTCGTCGTAGCACCAGTTCCGGCCGTTACGACGGTATACTGGACAGCGATATGTGCGAACTGTCCGAATGGGGGTCGTGGAGCTCGTGCTCGTCGACCTGCGGCGAGGGCAGCATGACGCGATCCAGAAATTTCCGGCAGAAGAAGTACCGGAAACAGTGCAAGATGGTGCCGAACGGGCCGAGTCTGCAGCAGTCGATCGACTGCGAGAACGACCCGTGCGAGGGCGAGGATGCGGACGAGGTAAGGGAAGATACGAGTAATGTGGAGAACAACTACGAGGACTATGGCGAGAGGGCGGACGGGACTGGAGAGGTAATCGAGGACTGGCTGGAGGTACGAGGTATATAAGGATTAGGTGGTCGGGAGAGAATTTTCCGACGAGAAGCCGATCTAACGAGAAGTCCGATACGCGATCCTGTGCTCGCACGAATGCGTGGTGGTTGTGAAATTTGCGTGAAAAAATATCTAAAAGATTAAAACGAAATAAAATAAAAACGGATATAAAATACGTGACTCTACAAGCTATGCAGATTTTGCATCAAATTTACAAACGTACACACTGCACGGTGCATGTACGCTTTTAATCATATTTTTTCATACTTTTGATCCCTTTCACCATTTTGCGCAGAACAGTCGAATTCCCGCGGAGCTTTGTGTTCCCGTTGTCATGATAATTGTATTTCCCGCGTGATGTTAATAGAATTTGTTTTGTATATCAATAATTACGTCGAGATATTTTTCACGAAGTGTCGCATTTATGCTCGTTTCCTTATTCGATTCATGCTTGTTTGTGATGTTTTAATTTTGTATCGCGTGAATTTTTTATGTGGAAAAAGTGCCGGGTCGGCGTTAAGTGGGAAGAAGGTGAGCTTCCTCCATTCGCTCGCGATTAATTCGCCGAGATCCTTTAATTTGCAATGTTAAATAACTCTGTAACTATCGATCCATTAAGAGAGAACCGCCACTGGATTCGCACGCGAATCCCCGGCTTTATTTAATTGATGGAGTCGGATACGCATTCTAAGCTTCATTTAATTCAGGGATTGCAGTTCATTTCCTGGGCTTTACTCGGGTGTAAAATATGTTCTGCCAATTTGGCCTTTGACCAGATCGGACTCGTCGAAAAGTTCGCTCGCACACGACTAACCACACACGTATGCTATATAATAGATATCAAGCGGATATCGTTTTTTTATGAAATATACACAACAGGGCGGTTTAATAGCGTACAATAAACAAACGATTTTTTTTACCACAAAACCACGAATGTTATTATTCCACAATAGTTCTATTTTCGTTCTATCCGTAATAACGAATTTATACGCGTTTTCGGCGCGTATATTTATACTTTTTTTTTTTTTATATCATTTGACGTTTCGCTGCAGATCGAAACACCATTTCGAGATGGGGAAATGACGTGGATCCCTTGCGGTAGGAAGAAGCTCAAGGAGCAAGAATTCGCGCGTGCAATCGATGGAACTGCGATCGTGCAAAATTTTTTCCTCTATTTTTTTTATCGACGTACGCCAAGTTTTTCTAAAGCGCGAGATTAAGCTGAACAAAATTCGCGTAATGTCTGAAATGGAAAATAAAAAAGTTTACTAGACGCTGCATTGTAGGAACTAACGCTTGACTAAATCTCTTAAGCTTTTACCATTTTAAAACTATCGGACGCAAGAAGCACAACATCAAGAAAACTCGTCGACTTTCATCACTCTTCTGTTGTTTATAGCTTCTTACGATGGCCACGATGTTATTGTTGTTGTCGCAGACGTTTCTGTCCGCGCACGCGATAGAGAAAAGATACGAGATACGCGTAGATCCGCTCGATATTCATTATTGCTACGAATTCATTATTGCTACGGATCCAACAGCTTTCGCTAAGTATTCAATCACCAGGCAGCGGCGACAGCTTCGCACGAGTAAGCGATATCTTATCTCTCGTAGATCCATCTATGGCACCGGCATCGTCACGTAAGTTGCACGGATATCTGTCTCGCGAACAAGACGCGCCTCATCTTCGTGCGGTTGCGCGAAATAAAGTTCAAGCCTTCTGGCTCTTCGCCTCGACACTCTTGGTTAATGACGCGAGAAAACACACGCTAAAAATTCTTGCAAAATTCGTTGAAATAAGATGTATTCATCAGATGACACTCGCACTCCATCAAACAGACTTCTGTTCGAGTAGTCGAATAGTCGGTAAATAACCGTAAAATTCATGTGACATGCCTTCCCTTTTAGCCTACCTTTTCTCATGATATTATCGACGTATATTATCATGATATTATGACGTTAATTTTAGTTATTTGTTGATTGTTGGAGCAAGAGGAAAGTGTACGGACTATCTTACAAGTCTGTTCGATCGATTGCAAATATCATTTTGTAAATATAATTTTATTTTCACATTATTTTGCAAGAATTTTTAACATATATTTTCACGCTTCTGACGCAATAAATCAAGATGGCTGCAACGAAGAATCAGGAGTTTTAACTTTCGCGTTTCTTTAGAGATGCTTCTCATGCAGAGAGAATCATCAAAGTATGCGAGCGACCGGAACGCTTTGAACATTGAAAATTGGTTGGAAAATGAGGAAACAGGCGCAAAATTAACAATTATTTGCGGTGGAGCTTTCTCGACACCGAAACGCTATCATGCGTGCGTGCATCACGTCATGAAACATATGTAACTGATCGATACGACAGTCTAGTTTAATAATCGCTGCTAATTATCATGCGACAATCAGTGCACTTGTATTAATACTTTACCCGCGTAATTATTTTGTAACGAATGCTACAATCACGCGCCATTAGGTCCCCATAACGGCACCGCACGGCGCAGAATGGCGCGACGAGTGAGTTTCGGACGGTCGACAGAAATTCACACTAACGAATTAATCGAGCGACGCGGGAGCGGATCTCTCCAACATTCCGCTAATATGCGCCTCTGAGATTGCGTTATTTTATTGTCTTTCTTAACGTTCATCCTTTCCGGAGAAAAGCCAGAGGAACGCAAATCCGGCGTTTGTGGTACGATCTCGAAACGAGAAAGAATTCAATGGATCCGTCTGAATCTTCCGCGCATCTAAGAGAGGGAGGTTTCCTCTGAGTTCGTCGCGAATTCCGTAAAATACGGAAAGAAACGAAGGAGAACGCGAGAGATCCGCTTCTCCGTAATTAATCGCCACGCGTCGATCCATCGCACCGATTGATCCTTGATCTACGTTGACTGCAGAAATGTCCCAGCGATCAGTACACGGAGTGGTCTATGTGGTCACCGTGCAGCTCCAGCTGCGGGCCAGGCATTAAGTTGAGGTCCAGGCTAGTAAACAACAACTGGAGCGTCCTGGGAAAAGACGACGAGGACAGCCACGAGGAATGCAAAGTGCAACAGTCGTACTGCACAGCTGAAATTTCAAGCTGCAACATCACGAAGGACGAAGCTGAGAGTGAGTGAAAATGCTGGCTCTTGACTGTCGGTTTCAAACGGTTGCCAAAGAGAAATTTGTGCATGTGTGTGTGTGTTGGATTTCAATATTTCAGAAAAGTTTCCGCGTCGTACATGCAGAATTAAAGTTCCTGAGCTATATTGGATTTTGTCGTCAAAAGCGAAGAAACGAGCTGAAAATTCTTGCGCACTGTTTCCGAATAAAAAGATATCTGTATGAAAGAACACCTCAGGTCGCTCGAGCGCACTTGTAGAATGTTCCGAAAACCATTTTCTCGCCTTGACAGTCAATAAATAGCCATAAAATGAACGCAGCAAGATCTTGAGGAAAAGTAGGTTAAAGAGGGAAGGTTGCATGTCACGTTTATTTCACGGTTATTTACTTACTGTCAAGGGAAAAGGATAGTTCTCGGAACATTCTACATGTATGCTCAAGCGATCAGAAGTGTTCTTTCATAGAAATATCTTTTTATCTGGAAATAGCGAGCAAGAATTACGGACGCGCATTTTCTTGCTCCTGATATCATCAATTTCGCAGCGAGTACCCGGGAGCCTTAAAGCCACCTGACTGAGCTACGCGATTTTCTCGCGAGTGCAGATTGAATCTTTTAGTACGTGTGCGTATTCGAATTACGTGAAAATGTGAAACAATATTCCGTCGCGTTTTCCGGTAAAAGGGACAATTTTTTTCTCCTTTTGGAATATTCGTACGATCGATGGACGTTTCGTTTCTCTGTAGAATAGTTCGCGGTCGAGTCTCCTCGTCAGCGAGGTTTCCAACGAAATTTCGCGTTTCAGCTCCGCACACGTCTCGCTATTGCATTATCTTTGTTACTATAGAGCGGTTTTGCACTGATTATAGGGATTTGCAGTGAGCCCATGAAGAAGGGTCGTTGCTCTTCTAACATATTGCGAGCCTATTTCGACAAACAAACCGGCCGCTGCCGTCTATTCAGTTACACCGGATGCGACGGCAATCGGAATAATTTTCCGACCGAGCAGGACTGCAATAACGTCTGCGGCAACTTTCAAAGTAAGTCGACGCGATATTATATTCCGCGGAATGTCGTATTCACATACGCTTCATAAAGGCACCGCGCATAATTAATGTTATTAATTACGGGACCCATGCGAATGACGCATGGAACTTCCCACCGGCTTTTCCTGCCTTCCTCCTTCTTTCTCTATCTCTTTATCTATCTATTCGTCTATCTGCTCATCGCAAGAACTACAACCACAGCAATCGAAAGATTTATCGCAAGTACACACTCTCGAAATTTCTTCAATTCCACTCAGAAAGTAAAGCCGAGTCACTCGAAGTCGATTTTTCATTTATATTGGGTGAATTTCTATACTCGCCGAATTGTCCAGCGAATTTTTATTTAATTCGAAATTAAAGAATGAACCTGACTCCACTGTTTTGAAATAAATTATCTCTTTAATCGACTGAAACATTAATACGAGCGAATTAATAACCTCTTCAGTGGTTTGGATTAAATATTCATTTCTGCGATTCCTTCGAAATGATACACGGAAAAAAAAGATTTGCTAATATATGGACAACTAAAAATATTAGCTGCAAGAGCAAATTCGCTAATACATATATTAGCAAATTTTTTAGCTATCACAACTAAATAACTTTGCTATGAAAGCAAGAAAATTGCTCCTGCAGCTAATATTTTTAGTTGTCCATGTATTAGTAAATTTTTTTTTTCCGTATCTCTACGATTACTTCGAATGAAGTTTTACTCCGAGAAATGTAAAGAGTAGAACTGATCGCTCGAGTTAATTCGTGCTACGTGCAACCGTAAATTTGCATAATTAGATCCAGGAAAAAGTCGTTCTTAATAAGAAGACCATTAAATAAATGGAAAGAGCAGATTTCTTAGTAGATAAAACATGAAGAATAAGTGTAGATATAATTGCAAATACGTATCTTTATTACATATCGATGAGAATGAGGGCGGCAGAGTTCGCGCTACTCGATCGATTGTGCGCTTCGATAGAATTGCGCGTCCTCAGAATGCGTATGCAGAATCTCCGATGAGGCGTATCTCTCTACAATTGTTATGTTGCTCCACATCGTTCATCCATGCAAAGTCTAGTCGGTGTTCTGTTGCACTTACGTTACGTTATATTGCCTTGCTCCATTGAACCCCATTCCTTCCCCCAGTACTTGTTCATCGACGAAACACGATTCCGGATAATCCACGGCTTTCGCATCGCAAATAAAGTGTTACCCATCACTAAATAATCGCTCATTGTATTACTTTGCACACGCTCACTAACCGATTCAGGAGAATTGCGGGCGAACCTGTCGGCGATCATGAAAAACTTTAAGGTGTCCCTTAGCAGCGTCCTCAGCTACCACATTCCTGTGCAGGAGCAGCAGCAACAGCAACAGCAGCAGCAGCAGCACCGTACGAAGGCGAAGAGAGCGCAATACGGTGATGAATCTGCTTTACGCGAAAGTTATCGTGGATTATGTGCTATTACACGACGGCTTCGCGGAAACGATTTACGCGACTTTAGAGACCGTTAGCGACGAAGCGCGATGTACAGGCGTGCACTAGTAAAAGGGCAATTCCGTCTCGCTGAATATTAAGTCGCGTTTTTTTACAGAAAAGGCAAACTTCGGGAACATCCAGACGAGCAGTCTGATAATGGAATCGAGCGAGGACATTAAAGTGGACTGTCAGGCCACTGGATGGAGTAGATGGACGAGCTGCGACGGCTGTCACGGCTACAAAACCAGCACCAGAAAGATCATGGTACATCGCGTTATAAATTCATTCATTTCTCTCACAGAGAGCGTGGATTCAAGTATAATAATAATAATAATATTAATAATAAAATTATAATTAACTGTGTGCGTGGATTTAAGTATAATAATAATAATGAAATTATAATTATTATAACTCTTTCAACGACGAGCGATATGAATGTTTTCGCTGTTTCGATCACCGCTCAATCGACGAAATTCTGCACATTACGTCGAGTTAATTACGATTAATCAATTGTAAAACGCAGATATTTAATTATCTTCCGAGCAGGTCTCGGCCAAAGGCGGAGGTAAGAGCTGTCCGAAGAAGACTATCCGAAGGAGGAAGTGCAGTAAGGTTCCACCGTGCTGTGAGTATGCGTCTTTCACTTTTACCTTATTACTAAATAATTTAATACAAAATAATAGTTGGTCGCGCAAAATAATGGCTCGCAAATAAACAACTGACAATCAACGCTCAGAATTGCAGCCGATAAAAGAGTGTTCGACGATTAAAAATGAAAAAACTTTGCAGCTGAACAGGGTGACGGGAAAAGTCGACGATCCTTTCGGGACAACTCTGAAGAAAAAGCCAATTACGGAAACAATCATGACACGTTATTCAATAAACACAGTGAGTTTTGCTTCATTAAATAATTGCAAGTAGATTTATGATCGACTCGCAGAATTGTCCAATTGACAGATGTTTGTTTTTTACTAACTGGCGCAAAGGAAATGTGAAAAGAGAGAACCGATGTGGGAGAGAGAGAAATTTAGAGATAAAATCAGTCGCGATTCTGCCCGTCGATAGAATTCCGCGTTCTCAGAATGCGTGTCAAAATGAGGTGCATCTCTTTACATTTGTTATGTTGCTCTACATCGCTCGTTCGTGCAAAGTTTCAGTGAACTGCAAAGTGACGCACTGGTCGACGTGGTCGGGATGCAGCGCGACTTGCGGCGATGACGCGATGCGGAATCGTGTCCGCAGCGTGAAGGTGCAACCGCGGGGACCCCGGCCTCGACTTTGTCCACCTCTGGCGGAATTCAGGAAATGTCCCGTGGTGGAGTGTCCGCAGTAACGAAGTACGCGGTAACTTCGTTATCGGTGCAACGTTTCATCGTTCGCTCTACGACGAATAGTCGACGAAAAATTGCATGCCGCAATCTGTGCACGGCGTGGCGCGTCCGTTCGAATATTGGAATTTATATGACGACTCTCGTTAGACTGATTAGCGAACCATTCTCTCTTTTTATATCTTTTTCTTGAACGTCGGATCTAATCGAAATTTCGTGACGCGTCTGAGAGGTGCAAAGGTGACCGTTGTGAAGCTATCGTGAAACAGAGATAACACTGGACGACAGCAATTTGACGAAATTTGATCCGAAAACTTAACGCTTTTCAGTACTTAAGACTCGATGTAGGATTTTACGATCGGCCTTGTATTGTCAGGACATTATCAGATGCAGAATTTTCGCTGCGAAAACGAATAATTATGATTTTTGATGTTACTTATATGATATAGACGATTAAAGTCACCGTTAATCGCGGTAATTTCCGTGTTTAATAGACTTTTTCTAGGATTTCTGTTATGGTTTTCGCTAGTATGCTTACAAGTTTAAGTTTCATTGGATTAACAGTCGCAGATCGACCAAGTGTTGACTCTAATATAACGCCCGCTATCCCATATGGGATACGTTATAATCTAAATTATTTTGAGCGTGACTCCAAATAGAATTTATGTGTGATCGTCGTATAATATTTATTCTTTCTCAAGAGATCACAGAGAAAAGAGCGAGGGTTTTTCGGACTTAGTTCTATCTATTCTGCATTTACACTCACCTTATGTCCTCCAGTGTGAATTTGTTACGCACAGAAAAGTCGTGCCATCAATAACCACGTTATTTAACGATTCGTCATGTCGATACCGGAATATCTAATGATAGATTTAATACGACGACAGATATAATACACAATCGCTTCATTCAACTCACAGTTAAAGAGTGCGTTAAAATACATACAACGTCATTCACGCGACATGGTGTTAAGACGAAACCAATTTGCATTCCAACGCGCCAGTCGTGCTTAGAAAACGAGAAGATAATTCTTGCGATTAATATCACTTATAATAACGACACTCGTATAGTCTTTTCTTTTTCACGAAAAAAGAAGGCAAAAACTATCGCATTTCATGTTTCTGATTCCGGTTCAAACGGTTAAAATGGAAAAAAATAAGTAAAAAGCGAAATAATCTGCAACATAGTAATGTTACACGTTTATATATAGATTAAAATATAAAGCCGCTCTCTCCTTTGTAGCGCAAGAGTAAGATATGCGCGAATATGAGGAGAATCACTCGTGTAACGATAACGTTTGTTTGTACGTGCGCGTATCATATTCATAGCATTTATCATGCATTACAGATCTCAATGTAAGACCAAAACTCGTAATAACATCAGTTTGGAAACTAAGAACCACACGGTACTTTAAAAACCATGACTGTAAAATGCGACGTAGACATATCAGTAGATAGTAAGTCGTTCGTTTAGTGCATAATGAGAAGTTTCTTTAACACACAATTCTCTTTACTCTTCATTGACAATAAACGAAATCGTGTAGATGTATGGTACAAAGAAAGAAACAATTTAAACGTCATTCTTTTGTAAAAGCATTATGATATAATCATAATAAAGATAATCGCTATAATTAAGTACATTATGCGCTGTTCTTATTTATCTCGAATATGCATATATATATATATATATATATATATATATATATATATATATATATATATATATATATATATATATATATATA
>NW_022639579.1:767352-767696 GCF_010583005.1 Odontomachus brunneus | reverse complement strand
TGGGTGCGTTCAGCAGATAAAAGCGCTCAGTGAGCACTCGATGTTTATTGGTTTATTCTGTTGGTTCCCTATATTTAGACCAATTACGTTTACGAATCACTCAACAGTTGTACAACTGTTGTGTCTACTGAACGCGCCCATAGACTGCGTTCCTTTTGGGCGCTCACGCGCTGTAAGGGCTATCGCACACAAATTGACATAACTACATATGCATAGCATGAGACCATATGTACCAATGAGCATCGATGCATCGAGTATTAAGTCGCCATATTGGTGTTCGATGCTTAATATTCGATGCTCATTGGTCCATACGATCTTATGCTATGCATATGTAGTTATGTCAA
>NW_022639579.1:764052-767180 GCF_010583005.1 Odontomachus brunneus | reverse complement strand
ATATATATATATATATATATATATATATATATATATATATATATATATATATATATATATATATATATATGTACACACACACATAACTAGCTTAAACTATCTGGCGTTATCGGAACTATCAGGGCTTCTTATATATCTATAACATTTAAACTTAAATTATCATAAAGTATCAAGAGAAAATCAAGGAGAGAGTGTAGGATGTCTAAGTTTTCATGTAGTCTATATTTTTTGCAGAGTCCTAGAAAGTAACTATTAAAAATTTGGTTTAAATTGATCAAAAGATTTATAAGTTAGCAAGGAACATACAGACAGACATTCTACTTTATATATGTACATGTATAAATACATATTTAAATTATTTGTTATGATTTACAATAAATCTCACGCGTTATCTCTTTGATTAATTGTACTATGTACAGCAATTACTTCTTTATTATCTATAGAGTTGTTTGCATCCTTCTTATCTAAGGGAGTTATGAGTAATAAAGCTGTATTCTTCTTTGATGGCATGGTCTTGATATTACTGATATCTTTCACCATCTTGGTTATGGTATTTAATACATCATTCTACATATTAGAAAAAGATATATGTAATTAATATTATAGAAATATATCTTGTGTGTGTGTGTGTGTGTGTGTGTCTATTGATAAAACTTCCTATATAGTTTGACAATTAACTTCATAATTTTATCCTATTTGTATACTATATAAAAAGCTAAAAGGAACCGAAGGAACTCACCTCCTTAGTGTCATCCAGAGTGATGAAAATTTTAACTTTGTTGTTTTTGCTCAACAACTTCACAATATTTTTTATTTTTATTAACAGATCATGCTTAGTGATTGTTGCAGATATGTAAAGCAGTTTAAAGCTCTTCTGCTTGTCATCCTGCAAGAGTTCTGTTTTGTCGACCAATTTGCTTGTGAGTTTGTAAGCAGCTCGGCACGTTTTGCTGTCCGGATCACTGACCTGATCATTCCATAATAGGCCATTGTTTTTATTGTTCCATAATTGTCCATTAAGTATTTTTTTATTGTCTAACAATGAATAGATTCTAATAAATTTCTTTCTTTATCTCTTTAAAGAAATGAAAAATTTTGCACAAATATATATGTAACATTACATGAAATATTATAGGATGTATCGTGATATCTACAAAATGAAATAATAATATAAAAATAGGAAGATCAGTTGACCTTAATAAGATTAAGGTTTCGGTGCTTCGCCAAACGCTCAGCCTTCTCCAGATCAGTCACTACCATCGAATTATCCAATGACAACAACGTGATCTTTGGCACTGGTACAGTTTTCGGTCTCTGTTTTGGTTTAGTTGTGGTATCTTCTAAAATAATCGTTTTACGATTGCTAAATTCTCGGCATTGATACATGTCAAATTTACGTATCACATAACATTGGCGCTCAAAGCCCTGGGTCATATATGTAGCTCTTCGTAGAGCCATTAGCAACTTAAAAGTAATCATGTTTTGACACTTTGTGCTTCTTTCATAATCTGAATATAACCTACAAGTTAGATATCCTTCCTTCCTTCAATATTTGGCTAGAGGCGCATCCAATACAAGTTAGATATAATCTCTATGATATCTGAAGCCCATTCTACAATTGCGTGAACGTGGTTGTAAGTGGTTGTATGTGATACGACAACCAATCAGAATAAAGCAATCAGTAAATAAAACATTCGGATTGATTGTCTCTTACGATCACGCTACGCTTACGCAATTGTAGAATGGGCTTTAGATTGGGTGCGTTCAGCAGATAAAAGCGCTCAGTGAGCACTCGATGTTTATTGGTTTATTCTGTTGGTTCCCTATATTTAGACCAATTACGTTTACGAATCACTCAACAGTTGTACAACTGTTGTGTCTACTGAACGCGCCCATAGACTGCGTTCCTTTTGGGCGCTCACGCGCTGTAAGGGCTATCGCACACAAATTGACATAACTACATATGCATAGCATGAGACCATATGTACCAATGAGCATCGATGCATCGAGTATTAAGTCGCCATATTGGTGTTCGATGCTTAATATTCGATGCTCATTGGTCCATACGATCTTATGCTATGCATATGTAGTTATGTCAATTTGTGTGCGATAGCCCTAAGCGCCATTTTGGGTGCTTTCCAGTTGCGTACACTGTGTTACACAAAATCAGTTTATTGGTTCCATATTATCTTATAAGATATTTTAGATAATATGTGACCAATAAACTGGTTTATGTACGTGTGTGTCAAGTGATCTGTTCTTTTTAGCTGCACTGCTGAACTGGTGCAATAAGTTAGAATGAGATAAATATATTTTTTCTCACTTTAACTTATTGCACCAGTTCAGCAGTGCAGCTGAAAAGAACAGACTAAAGATGTGTTACAATTGGAAAGCACCCTATCTTTATTACTCATTAGATGCGGAAGGAAGATAGAATGACGCTTATAAGCGGTTAAAGCGCGTAAGCGCCCAAAAAGAACGCAGCCATAGAATGACGTGACGTTGATAGCGCGCTTACCGAACATACCCTTTGAATGTTTGAATTTTAATCTATAAATTTTTTTTTATAGTATCATTCATTGAAATCGGAAGAGAAACATTTAGGATAGATAATAATTAAAGAGAATTAGCACGTTTAGAAAAGTAGAAGCAATTTCGCTGAAAGAAAAGAACATAACCTACGAATTTAGACATAACCTATAATCTAACACTTCTTATGTACAATCCAGTGTAACGATGCCAGATTGCTTCTACCATTCGGTACAGAGCTTGTTGCGATATTTGGGATCGTTGTGCTCCTGCAAAATCCAGTCCTCATTTTTGTCGATGAACCAACGTTTGATAGACATTTAACAAAGCCTTTTTGATTCTCACCATTTTCTCGGCATTCAGGTTATAGTAGGTAAAGGATGTAAAGTGCCAAAACCCTGCTCTGAGAAGCAGCCCCAAAGATGAACCTTTACTCTGTACCTTTACTCTTAACGGGTCGCCAGACAAGCCTATTGATAGGGGTTGATCAGGCTCGCGTAAGAATACAACGTGCCCATACAGAGCATTCGTCGATAAAAATTATATTGCTAAAATCTCGATCAATGTTCTCGCGCGCCCAAGCGAGTCGCTTCTTCACA
>NW_022639579.1:763849-764042 GCF_010583005.1 Odontomachus brunneus | reverse complement strand
CGCATCCAATACAAGTTAGATATAATCTCTATGATATCTGAAGCCCATTCTACAATTGCGTGAACGTGGTTGTAAGTGGTTGTATGTGATACGACAACCAATCAGAATAAAGCAATCAGTAAATAAAACATTCGGATTGATTGTCTCTTACGATCACGCTACGCTTACGCAATTGTAGAATGGGCTTTAGATT
>NW_022639579.1:762249-763839 GCF_010583005.1 Odontomachus brunneus | reverse complement strand
CGACCACACTCTTATTTGATAAACTGTATTCAGGCTTAAAGCTTAAGTTTTATGGCTTAAGTTCACATTGTAGATCCTATTTATGATATATGAGATTCAAAGATAAAATTTCTCATATTATGCAGTTAGATCAACCTTTTCCGTTAATTAAAAGAATATTTTTGAACATCCATATAACTACATTTCAATTTCTTTTTACCTAAATTTCTTAGTTGAGATTTCTGTACTAATATTAATATATTAATTGGTTTTATTAATGTTATAAACTTAAATATTATCATTATACAAACTTAACCGACAGCTCTGAAAGATGTAGGAACTTTGCATCTATTACTTCAGAGGGCGCGTCGAGGAAACGTCACAGAATCTTCGAGTTTCTCAAATTGAATATTGACGATGACTGGATGTTGGAAATTTGAACTTGAATAATTGAGGCGAAGCAAGTCAAAATTGAAATTAGACGATTTATCGTGTTCTAATCTCTAATCCGCAATCCTCATTTATCAATATTTAGTCTGATGCGGACGTAGTCACTTTCAGGCTCCTTTCTGTATTTTCACATTTTCTTTTTTCACATCAAAATCGTTATTTCATATCAAGATTAATTAATCTTGATGTGGAATAAGAAAATTGGAAATGCAGAAAGGAGCCCGAAAGTAACTACGTCCGCATCAAACTAAATATTGATAAATAAGGATTGCTGATTAAAGATTAAAACACGATAAATCGTCTAATTTTAATTTTTACTTGCTTCGCCTCGATTATTCAAGTTCAAATCTCCAACAGCAGTCATCGCCAATACTCAGTTTAAGAAACTCGAAAATTTCTGTGACGCTTTCTCAATGCGCCCTCTGAAGTAATGGATGTAAAGCTCCTACAACATCTTTTAGTGTTGTCGGTTAAGTTTGTATAATAATATTTAAATTTATAACGGGTGCTTTCCAATTGCTTAACACATCTTGACACACACGTACACAAAACCAGTCTACTGATTACATATTATCTAAAATATCTTGTAAGATAATATGCAACCAATAAATTGGTTTTGTGCAACACAGTGTACGCAACTGGAAAGCACCCAACATTAATAAAACTAATTAATATATTAATATTAATTGATTTAATAATAATTATATATGTTACATTTACAATATATTATGCATATAATTATGCATATGCATAATTGAGTATAAAATTAGTAAAAAATAACTACTCATTAACGTTACTAAAGCCTGTATCAGACTATCGACTACAGGCCGATTCGACTGCCGACTACGACTGCTGATTCCAATTGGTCAATGCTAAAACGTAAAAATTATTTATATACGCTACTCAAAGATTACAATGCATATACCTTCGATACGGGCTTACGGTTAGCTACGACTCGAGTCGGCCGATCCAGTCAGTCAATGCCTCACTGTGATTGGTCTATTGAGAGTTGGCAATCGAGTCGGTCTGTGCTAGAGACCCTTCAATCCACGGACTAAGGAATAGAGGGACGGTGCATAACCTAGAGGGAAGAGGCACGTTCGCGGCGGGGGGGGCCGCCATGTTGGTTTCAAAGATTGTCGCACACATAAAACATGTACA
>NW_022639579.1:762082-762239 GCF_010583005.1 Odontomachus brunneus | reverse complement strand
AAACGTTTAATTGTTTGTTGAGATTTTTGTTTATATTCTTCCAAAGAAGCTTTCAAAAATTTGATAGTATCATCTTTGTATTCTTGAAAATGTTCAGGATTAACAGATGTCGAACGATGAACTTTCACAATTGAATTTTCAGATAAATTTATTGGAG
>NW_022639579.1:759904-762072 GCF_010583005.1 Odontomachus brunneus | reverse complement strand
TTTGTTGAGATTTTTGTTTATATTCTTCCAAAGAAGCTTTCAAAAATTTGATAGTATCATCTTTGTCATCTTGAAAATGTTCAGGATTAACAGATGTCGAACGATGAACTTTCACTATTGAATTTTCAGATAAATTTATTGGAGAAGTACACCTATCAATAAAAGACTTTTCATCGACTATAACAGTGCAATCTTGAAATTTATCTAAAAATAATATAGAGTATTAATGTTCAAAGAGTTTTAAAGTATATATAATATTTTCTAAATGAAATTAGATAACTATATAAAAATTTTAACTAACCAGTTAACAAAGGTTGTTCTTTTACAGTTAATTCTCCAGTGGATTCATCAAGAAGCATTTCATCAGTCATGGAAATACTTTGTTTTTGAAAATTATTGTTATTTATCTGTATTCCCTGTATTTTATTCCCTGTATTTAATTTTTTTGTACTATGTGTATCAATTGATGAAAATGAGGTTTCTAAATATGAAAGTTGATCTGAATTATAATCAGTAGAAGAAAACGATAAATTTAAATAATTCTGTTGATTTTTAATGTTTTCTTGTTCTTTTCTATTATTGTGTGTGTCATCAACAAAAGCTTCTACCTAAAGAAATAAAAGAAATTATTAATAAAAAAGCGCAATTAATATCAACTAGAATAAAATATTATAATATTTCATACACAAGGCACAGCATTTTCACGTAAAAAAATTTCATCTAATGTCCTGTTTATATCTCCTTCTTTAAAATGTAAAGAACAAATTGATGCATGTTTTTTCAAGTTAGTGTTTTCACTTAATCCAATATTTTTAAGCCATAATGCTCTTCTATTTGCATCTTTTGGTAACCTGTTGACAATAAGAAATAGTTATATTTATTATAACTTTAATCAAATTTTTTTCTCTTTTGCTTTGAATAAATATAGCATCAACAGACACATCCATCAATAGTATTAACAAAGAAAATATTTTTATATTAATAAAAATAAAATATTACATATTAATAAGAATAATATATTATAATTTTTTACCTGTGGAAACTAATTTTTATATTTTGTTCCAATACTTTTTGAAATTTATTTTTACATTTCTCTGAAGAATTTGTTGTGAAACATCCTGGTACAATGCACTTTACCATTTTTATTTGCAAAGAGTCAATTAACGTTGCTGAATGAGACGAATGCGTTCGAGTATCTAACCTAACTTTGTAGCTGTCACACTAACACAGCGCAAGCAGGATATCACTGACAATATCTATGTGTAAGTTCTTTGAAATCAATATGGCGGAGAAATCAATATGACGGTTCCCCCTTCATGCCTAAGAGAACCCCCTCTTGCCTAAAGTAGGACTTTATGCTCCGTCCCTCTATTCTTTAGTTCGTGCTTCAATCAGAGACTTGCCATAAGGGGGCCATTTTTGATTGGTCCAGAATTTTTGTCAACTCCCGCTCATATTTGAAACGCACAAAGTTTACCATTAACATTATAATGATAATTTAGTATTAGAAACTAAAAATAAATGTTTCAACGGAACTAAATATTATGTTCTTATTATATACAATATTTAAAAACTGTATATATCGAAAAATTCTTTATATTACTTGTTATTTCTTTTTTATGGGTTGCATTCCAAAACATCTTTTTCAAGGAAAATTTTACTCTCAAATGTATAGTTCACGTTACATATTTCACGTTACATATTTCACTATAGATGTAACAGTAAAATTTTCCTCGGAAAGGACGTTTTGGAATGCAACCATGAAATATGATAGCTAGAAATACATAGCTTCCTAATATTTTGCATTATTAATCTTTCTTGTTAGCATACTAATTAGGGGTTGCAGAGCTTCTACTTAAAAAAAAGCGAATCTTTTGTAAGCAAAATTTAAAAAACGGTCAAATGTAATTATTGAAAGAAAAGCACTTTCAAATTTGCAAAATTTATTTAAAAAAGGTATATACAGCCATAGACTTACTATTGTAACGCTTACAATTATAATTTTTTTTGTTCATAATTCTTAACCTAAATACAACAAATCTGTTAATTATTTTTGAAAATAATTGGTGACAATTCATTATGTGATCTGCGGGAACCAGATTAAATTTCATAATTAAATAACTTTTCCAATCAATATTTTCAGTATTAAAATATTTACAATAATGTCG
>NW_022639579.1:759796-759894 GCF_010583005.1 Odontomachus brunneus | reverse complement strand
TTTCCCCAAGATTTTTACATTACAGTAATTTCCTTGCTAACAATGAAAAATGCATGAACGTTCGAGCGAGCGAAACAGTCGTCGGAACACCGTGTATC
>NW_022639579.1:759674-759786 GCF_010583005.1 Odontomachus brunneus | reverse complement strand
TCATTTTGTAACATTTAAATTGAACAAACTTTGTAAAGAAATAGTGTGGTGGACTGTGTGATTGCAAATATCCGTGTGACTCGCACACGATACGCGTCACTCATACACTGCT
>NW_022639579.1:759406-759664 GCF_010583005.1 Odontomachus brunneus | reverse complement strand
GTCGGGACACCGCGTATTGCTCACGTATAGACGAGACAGTGTGAGTCAAGCGTTTTCTTAGTGTGTGTCACACGTATTTTAGGACGGCATTTCTGTCCAGACGTCTTATAATGCTATTTCTCTCGTTCTTACGTTTGCGATAGAGGATGGAAGATCGCCGCGACTCCCACCACTATTCCCTCTCCAAGCGTCCGACGATCGTATACCGCTAGCTCCCTCCACTCCGTGCTGCTCATGGCTCACCTACACGCAGCAGTA
>NW_022639579.1:740902-759326 GCF_010583005.1 Odontomachus brunneus | reverse complement strand
CGATCGTCGGACGCTTGGAGAGGGAATAGTGGTGGGAGTCGCGGCGATCTTCCATCCTCTATCGCAAACGTAAGAACGAGAGAAATAGCATTATAAGACGTCTGGACAGAAATGCCGTCCTAAAATACGTGTGACACACACTAAGAAAACGCTTGACTCACACTGTCTCGTCTATACGTGAGCAATACGCGGTGTCCCGACGACTGTTTCGCTCGCTCGAACGTTCATACATTTTTCATTGTTAGCAAGGAAATTACTGTAATGTAAAAATCTTGGAGAAAGGTTTTTAGGAGGTTTTGACAAATGCTTCTTAATAACTATTCTTGAAAAAAAAATAAATATTATATTTATTTTAATATAGAATTCTGAACCAACATAGAATATGTTGCAACAATATAACGTTTGTGTAGGTTGTCGATCGAAGAAGAGTATTTTTAATTTTATTGTTGCATAAACACGCGAGATATAATTATTTCATATTTTATGCGTTCGAGTATCGTTCCATCGTTATAAAATTTGGTGACTCTAAAAAGGGCCGATTTTTGCGCCTGTTTCAAATAATTATTGTTCCTTATTACTATGGATACAAAAATGCGACCCGTTTCTACTATTGACTATCGACCTCAACTGCTTCGACACAAAAATCGGCCCTTCTCAGGGCCACCAAATTTTATAACGATGGAACGATACTCGAACGCATAAAATATGAAATAATTATATCTCGCGTGTTTATGCAACAATAAAATTAAAAATACTCTTCTTCGATCGACAACCTACACAAACGTTATATTGTTGCAACATATTCTATGTTGGTTCAGAATTCTATATTAAAATAAATCTAATATTTATTTTTTTTTCAAGAGTAGCTATTAAGAAGCATTTGTCAAAGCCTCCTAAAAACCTTTCCCCAAGATTTTTACATTACAGTAATTTCCTTGCTAACAATGAAAAATGCATGAACGTTCGAGCGAGCGAAACAGTCGTCGGGACACCGCGTATTGCTCACGTATAGACGAGACAGTGTGAGTCAAGCGTTTTCTTAGTGTGTGTCACACGTATTTTAGGACGGCATTTCTGTCCAGACGCTTATAATGCTATTTCTCTCGTTCTTACGTTTGCGATAGAGGATGGAAGATCGCCGCGACTCCCATCACTATTCCCTCTCCAAGCGTCCGACGATCGTATACCGCTAGCTCCCTCCACTCCGTGCTGCTCATGGCTCACCTACACGCAGCAGTATATGAGTGACGCGTTATCGTGTGCGAGTCACACGGATATTCGGACGGCATTAATGCCGGTCGTGTACGTATGTTACACTGCGATAGTATCGGATCAATATATATGAAAACTCTCCTCCTCGTTGAAGATTTATCTTAAACATTCGTGCAGTGTTCGTTATGAGTTGATAAATAAATAGGCTGTGAATAAAGCTGGGCAGCATGTCTACTGAAAAGAAACACTTGAAAGAGGTAGTAGATACGTCAGCAAAGCAGGATGAGACAGTTCCTTGGAGACTGGACGGTATACTGCTGCGAACGTTCCTACTTGTCACTTGTGTCAAAATGCTTTTGATTCCTACTTAGTCAGTATAGTTTTTTGTTAGCATGTTCATTATTGAGATTATTCATTGTATAAATTAATGTTGTTTGTACTTTAATCTACAGTCACTCCACTGACTTTGAAGTACACCGCAATTGGCTTGCCATCACATATAGTCTACCTCTCAAGGAATGGTATGTGAACACACAATCCCCATGGACTTTGGATTATCCTCCTCTGTTTGCATGGTTCGAGTACTGTCTCAGTCAGATGGCGGTGTTCTTTGATCCTGAGATGGTTAAAGTAGAGAATTTAAATTATGTATCACCAAATACTGTGTATTTCCAAAGGGGTACTGTCATACTTGCCGATTTGATATTTGCATATGGAGTAAGAGAGTATGTATGTTCATAGTAACATGACGGAATTATACTCTTAGATCAAGATGGATAAGACTCTTAGAACACAATACTCACAGAATGAACTAATCTCTGCAAGTACAAAACTTCTTTGTACAATTTTAGTGGATTCAATTCAATCTTAAGTAAACTGATTAAAAATAGATACTTTTCTTTTATAGGATTCTTTAACACAAAATACAGTTACAAAGGAATAATAAAGATATAGAAAAATTAAATTCTAAAGAATTTTGGCACAATATTGCAATCTATAACACAAATTTTCTTTGTAGAGCAGGCAGGACGTTTTGTAAATCTGCAAACAGCAACATAGTCTTTATAATTTTATCACTATGCAACATAGGACTTCTGGTAGTGGACCACATACACTTCCAATATAATGGCTTCCTACTTGGCATCTTGTTGATTTCAATGGCGAATGTGTCCATGATCGACAAACAGGTAAATTCCGCGGTACATTCTCGGAATTTACTTACAGATGTAAAAAGTAGTTTACTCTTTAGATGTCGATATTGCAAGGTGCTGCATGGTTCGCCGTTTTACTCAATTTAAAACACCTGTATATATACGTAGCACCAGCGTACATCATCTGGTTACTGAAGTCATATTGCCTGAATAGTGGGAAGTTCTTTAAACGAATATTCGCACTCGGGTTTATCGTTTTGACCGTTTTGCTGATATCTTTCGGTCCTTTCAGAACCCAATTACCACAGGTATTACATATTTCTCTAACAGCTAAGTAATCTTTGCATTTTCTATTGTTTCAATGTTTTCTTTTCACTAGGTGATGTCCCGTTTGTTTCCGTTTAAAAGAGGTTTGGTACACTCCTATTGGGCCGCAAACGGTTGGGCACTTTATATCGGTGTAGAAAAAGTGTTGTCTGTGATATGGAAACGTTTAGGATGGTTAAAAGACGCTAAATCTGCAGTGATGACGGGTGGACTTGTGCAAGAACAAACCTTCCTTATTTTACCCACTCCAACTCCCATTGTTACATTTATCTTTACTTTTTTGGCAATACTTGTGAGTTCAATGCAATTACTTACATAGATCTAAAAAAGAAATATAATACAAATAGATATAATGTAAAAGTGGTAACTCTTATTCTTTTCCATGTTAGATATCTTATATTTCTCAATATATTTTGTAATTACATTTTTTTTATATAAACTGTATTAAATAATTATCATTATTACAGCCTGCACTATGGTGCCTATTCTGTAAGAAGCACTACATGAACCCGAAATATTTTATTAGGTGCATTGTCCTATGCGCTTTAGGATCGTTCATGTTCGGCTGGCACGTACACGAAAAAGCTATACTGACCGCGATCGTTCCTTTATGGTAAGCACGTTCCTTTATTGAGTGCACGATATCGAATATCGTATTATTTTATGAAACATGCTATTGCACTTAAAACAATATAAAGTCAAGCCGAATTCCAATTTTACGGCGGAAGCTGAATTCACTAAAACTATGATGATTTTCATCACTGTTGGTCCATGCGGATCGAGTAAAATAATCATCGTTGATTGATAGATTATTGATAGATCTCTCGCCGGCGTGTGTAGCCGCGTAATCTAATACTGATAGATTAAAAAATATGATTATAAATTTATAAAAATCCACAATTTCGCATGACCGAAGAAACTAATGACAACCGACAACTTTTTCCAGCATTCTCGCAGCGACAGACGAAGAAGATGCACGGACATTCATAATTCTAAGTAGTGCCGGACACACCGCTCTTTTGCCACTTTTGTATCCCAATAATCTATTTCCGTTAAAAATAATATTGTCGCTGACGTATATGCTCTCGTCGATTGTATTTCTGACGAGTCGGCATGGCAAATCTCTGTTGCAATTACACGAGTGGTTGTACGTGATTCCGCTGCCGTTGGTCACAATCTACGAAACGGTGCTACACAAGTTACTGTTCAGCGACAGATTGCCATTCCTACCGTTAGCACTTACTTCCATATACTGCGCGATCGGTATCACTTACTGCTGGATACTGTATTACTGCATATATCTACGAAATAATGGTCGCACCGACGACAAAACAACGAGCAAATCAAAACGTCAAAGACTGAAGGATAAACGATCTTAGAAGATACGATCGTGTACAAGGCATGCGTATTTTCTAAATAAAGTTTATACACATCTGTTTCTTATACACAAGTGATGTGCTTTAGTTTTTTTGCTGTTTTTAATACAAATTTTGCTGGCATTTTTGAATCCACGACTGAAGGCGTAAAGAAGCTGAATTGAAAAGAACTGAACAATATATATAATGTGTAAACATTAAGCGCTATACTTTCATCGCGACAGCGGATGAGACCGGAAATTGGTGAAAGAAATTATTAGCTTCGATCAATATCACTCTTACTCTGCGTCACAGCCACAAGATGCCACTATCACAAGTTAGAGTAGAAAAAGCGTCAACCGAGACGAATTATCTCTCATACCAATTTCTAATCGTACTCCGCGAACGGAATACTTGGTTAATGTATTGTTGCGTAATTCTTATAAAAATGTCTTTGTAAGATTCCTGCAAAATGTTTCTTGAAATCTCTTTTCGAGTAGATAAAGCTCGAAATAAGTGAAAAGTGAAAGCTTAGGACAAAATTAGTGTTGCGCGCATTGTGCTACGCATTTACTGCTTTCGATCAGTGCCTCAATCGTCAAAGCTCATTTTTGTCGGCTGATAGCGGATTGTCTTGTGTTTTTCAAACTCATCGTGGTTGCCCTCGAAGCATACGGGACAGTACAGATCGCCGGTACAACCCATACATTGCACAAGATCCGCAGTCTGCTCGCACATTACGCACGTAGGCTTCTCATCCTCATCTTCGCTTCTATTCGGAATCTAAATATTAATTTAGAAGAAAAATAAGACCTATATATGAATCATTCGCGAATGTCTAATACAAAATTCAATTTTTGTTGTGCGGAAAGAAATTTCTACTGCTTACACATATCCTATTAATTTATTATAAATCTAAGTTTAATATCTATTCAACATAGCCATAAAAGTACGATTTATTCGACATGTACTCACCTCGGAATCCATTGCCTCCACATCTTTCAATTCCTCCTTCTCATACTTGGCCTCTAACATCGCTTCAGCTAAAGCCTTGTTAATTAATTTCTTCGTCACCTTCTCCTCATCATCGTCGATACCCTTCTTACTTTCATTAACATTCTACAAAGTACACGACTCATGGTTATAATTTTATATTTCTAGTTTACATCTTCACCTACTCACAGTTTTGTCACGCTCGTCTCGTAAAGAATTCAGTTTCTCTTGTATCTCTTTGCAAGGATCATTGGTCGCAGATAATTCCAAGTACTCCTGAATCAAGTCATCCATCTTCTCTTGATCAGTTCTGGTGTCCACTTGATGTATCTGAAATTAATGATCGATGAATATTTCTTGATAAATGTGTAATATGTATAGTTTACATACATTCATGACATTACTATTCCCATTGGCCTCTGGATCTTGATCTTTCAACAATGCCAATCTTCTTTTTATTTCATCGACACTAGGCAATGGAATGTTTTGCTCCTTGTTTTTCAGTTTCTGCAATCTATCGACAATTTCTTGATCGGCTGGTTCTAGTCCCTTCTTAAATTGGTCCCATGGATTTGTATGCTTGTATATCACTACTGGAGGTCTAGCTGGATTTTCTAATGAATCCAACCTAATAATGAAATACACATAATGATGCATTGACAGTTTCATAAAATATTTTTTATGTAATAATTAGAATTTTTCTTACTTCATAGTAATATCAATTGGTGCAAGTGGCTCTTTACTTATGTCAGATGACGAAGTATCACTTGTGGAGGCTTCAGGACTCGATTTTTTCATATTGTTTAATTTATTGTGACAACACCCGCAAACTTTCTTCACTCCTACATTAGGAATATCACACTTGTACTTGAGACACTTGTTGCAGTAAGAAAAGCCACAGCTTGGACAACCGATCTATGCAACAGAAAAAAAAATGAAAAATAAGCAAAGCGATGATTTTTTTATTTCAACAATATTATTTTAATGAACTAACCTAATAACGGTAGAGAAAAACAACGACACTCACGTTTTTCGTGAAGAACGAAAATTTGGTTTGGCAAGTATTGCAGGACATTCTTTTAACTTTTTATGGATATTCTCTTAGCATGACAAAAAAGGATATTATATAAATCTGAGAACGATCACAAAAAACTCAAAAGATTTTGACGTTTTCCCACTGTCACCTAAGGCGTTTTTTCGTTTCGTAACCACGGTAGCGTTTGGTTGGTTAGTTTGGTCCACTTACACTCGCAACGCCATGAGCGTCATTTACATGGACGTAGAAATATCTGGACGGAGCATATTTCGCGGGGAGTGAACTCACAGGGGTGAGAGGAATGAAAGTCGGAAATGATCACCAAATATGGCGGCGGCTTATATCACGGAGCACAATAACTGCGTTCGGCATTGTAAATCCTTCCTTCCTTCTTTCAATATTTGGCTAGAGGCGCATCCATGACTCATGCCCCAACGCCATTACTCATTCGGCATTGTAAATCGAAGACGTCGGATTGCTCTTTTATTTCGAAAATGCACAGAAGTGAGAAAGATACGAGATCTCGTATCTTTTTCATTTTTTTATATATATATATATATATATATATATATATATATATATATATATATATATATATATATATATATATATATTTATGGTGTGTCACTTTTGATCACCAAAGATGGTTGCGACGAAGATTTCCCTTCACCGCGCTGACTTCACACCCCGCGCCCATAAAAATACTTTGCGCTCCGTCCAGATATTCCTACGTCCATGGTCATTTATCTTTGTTGCTCGAGGCGTTGCGAGGGTTAAGTGGACCAACCAACCAAACGATATCGTGGTCACGAAACGAAAAAACGTCTCTATACGTACAGGTTTAAGCTGATAGGCCTGTTCTTTGTAGCTGCACTGCTGAACTAGTGCAATAAGTTAGAGTGAGAAAAAGTATATTTGTCTCGCTTCAGTATATTGCAATATAGTGCACAAAGAACAAGCCTTAGACTGATATTACATGTGTCGTACGACAAGCTTTTTGTATTCGTTCATTGGTTGACGAACAGAGAACCTAGAAAATACTCTATTCGCCAACCAATAAACGTATCCGAAAAGCTTGTCGTACGATACATGTAATATCAGCCTAATGCAGAATTCACACCGCGTCCGACGTACGACGTCTGATATCTAATAGGAGAACAGCTTTCTAATAGAGAATTCAATTCTCTAAAATGAATAATGCCTCTGCTCCATACATGCGGTGAGCTCCGGTAAAATGCTGCGGTGACCAATTAGATACGGGGAACGCGCGATACTTTTCTCGGAATTCCCAACTGTCCGTTCCGCGACATACCCATTTCGGGCGCTTACTTGACCACATGTCGTCACGACGATCGCGCGATATTTACTTTCGGCACTCTCGACAATACTCGCACACAACGTTCTCTTCCAACGGATTGATAATTCGCATTATCACATGACAAACGCGTTATACTCAAAACTATCTGTTACGCGAGATGACCACTTCGGGTGTTTACTTGACAATATTTCGTCACGACAAACGCGCGAGACTTATTTCGACACTTTCGACAATATTCGCGCACATCACTCTTCTTTGACGGATAGGTGATGCGAGGAATAACAAATCACGGCTCGCATTTTCGATCGCCATTAACATCACAAATGCGCAAATTCACAACTGCTTATTTCGCGACGTACCTATTCCATACGAGGTATTTGACGATATCTCGCCACGACGAACGCGTAACACTTACTTTCAGCACTTCCAGCGATGATCCACGCACGAAACTCATCCTGGGGTACTATTTTGTACACGTTTACCGACAACTGTCGGATCGGTAGACATCGTTGCGCAGCTTTTTTATACCATAGAAAAGCTGCGCAACGACGTCTACCGATCCGACAGTTGTCGGTAAGCGTGTACGGAATAGTATCCCTGGGTAAACTGAAATCGTACAACAACGTAAGACGATTTGTGAAATACATTACGTGCGCGTTACAATTCGTCTTCGGTCAGTATGGCCAACTCATGAGAAACATCAACAAGCCGAACATTATTGGTTATCAGCAAATAAGGGTCTATTAAACCCGTTATTTCTGATTGGCTGAAATAGTTCCAAAGTCTCCGTTACGAGCCGCCACTTTCCAGGGACCCGATTCTTGGGCGCGTTTGAAAACACATTGGCCGCGTTCAGTAGAACAAGTGATCAGTAAGCGCTCAGGGAGCTCTTGTATATGATTTGGCATATTCTTTTAGATCTCCAACTATACTCCAATCAGATGCAAGAGCTCACTGAGCGCTTACTGATCACTTGTTCTACTGAATGCAGCCATTGGTTCGACCTGGTAATTCACTAGATAATTCTTTGCACCGGTTAGTTATGTCCAATCGTACCGCGGTCAATCGGGACCCTCCCTAGTATATGCTTGAGTATATAGACATGGGCCGGTATTCATAGTCCGATCTTATATTTAAGATCATCTTAAGTACTATCTTAAGATGTCATGAACCAATCACAGAGCCGTATTCGCATCTTAAGACATTACTTAAGACGGTCTTGAAATAAGATTCGACTATGAATACTGGCCATATTACTACTTCGTTTCGATCGTAGGGTGCGTTCAGATTCTTTACCCGGATGCACTATGGGCTGCGTTCGGAAACACACACTGTGTGCACACTACTAGACAATAGCCGTTGGAGTGAGCGAAATACTAGAGTGAGATAAAAAGAGAGGGAGAGTACTCGAGTGACTTTTCCGAACGCAGTCCTAATTAGGGATGGGTAAAAAGAATCGATGTTTAGAAAACATTGATGCTCGCTTATTAGCCTGGTTTACATCGTGCACTTGATACGCGTACTAAATAATAACTTTCTATTAGATAATTTTATGACTCCTGCACATAGGACGCAATAATACTTGCCGCGCGGCGGAAGTTCGCGCGACAGCCAATCAATATGCTGCTTTCCGTAATAATCTTCTAGCTCCTACGGAAAAACAACATATTGATTGGCTATCGCGCGGACTTCCGCCGCGCGGCAAGCATTACCGTGTCCTGCGTGCAGGAGCCATTAATATCGACAATGCATATCAACAGCGACGCATTTTATCAATACAATACGTTTTGTTGATGAGTATTATACTAACTTAATATACCGTTGTTTATATATATCGTCGATATTAAGATTATCTAATAGAAAGTTACTATTTAGTACGCGTATCAAGTGCACGATGTAAACTAAGCTAAGGCTGCGTTCAGATTCCTTACCCGAGTGCACTCTAATACAAGAAGTGCTATAGTATATGTAACATATACTATAGTGTTTCTAGTAACAGAGTGCGCCCGGGTAGGGAATCTGAACGCACCCTAATAGGTATCCTGAACGCAGCCATAAGTGGCGCCTAGTAGCGGAAAATTTTAAACTAACAAAAATAGTAGGCTAGCTAAAATAAATCATTCAGCCGAGATTCAAATCCTACTTAGTTTATTAATCTATCGTTATGTTTATGCATAGTTTTCTTTTATTTTTAAATTACACAATTTAACTACAAATTTCTTTCTTTTCTTCAATATTATCCATTACTATGTCTTGTTTTTTATCTTTGCGAACCTATCACATGAAGTTTACCCCTTCCATTGTCCATTTTCCCGCGGATTTTGTTACAATCGCGATGTAATGTTATGAAGGTGTGCTTGCAATGCGTTTTATAAATAGTGTAACATTAATATTCTCGTGAAAGTTGTTTATTTTCTAATCGATATTTCTTCATATCGTCATTACTATTTATTTGTCGACGCACACGATCGGTCAGATCCTTCCCGTTGATCGAAGTCTTCGTCGAAGTCTAGGTTAGGACGACGATGCTAAATTGACAGATCTTTGTATTGTATCATAATCTACAGTAATTATCTACAGTAATTACTACAAAACTCTTTCGAGTAGGAATTGTGCTTTACAAAATACGAGGTAAATTTAATGATACAACGATTTAAATGTCATTTCATTAAAATGTGTAATTGTTCCAATATTTTTGTTCAAAAGAAAAATATTCAATTTAACAATACTTTCTTTTAACAGGTTTAATCAACAGAATAAAGCAATGGATGTTTCCGTGGAAGATGATTGTACAGTAGAAGTAATTACACATTCAAAGAAAAAAACGCTGAAACAAGGTATGTTTACTCTTAAGTTTATTTTTTAGAAATATTTATGATATATGTTCTGTATGTATATGCAGAATATCTGTATATTTAATTGATTATTTGATATTTCAGCACAACTGCCATTTCAAACATTAAGTGCCTCTAAATCTCCAAACAGTACAAATAATATGCCTAACAAAAAGAGGAAGGTAGTATCGCCTTTAGAAGAAATTAAGAATAGTAAAATGATAAAATATGCAAAGGAGAACTCTGCTAAAGACATCTCTGAAGAAAAAGAAAAAGTAGAAGAAAAATCTGACACTGATAGCGAATGTATTGAATTAATATCAGATCAAGAAGAAAAAGACTTAGAACAAAGTAGTGAACAAAATGATGAGGAAAAAACGAAAATTGAGACACCTAAAAGGAATTTTATAAAAAAAAATAAAACACTGAAAAAGTCCCAAAAGAAATCTGGTGCTTTGACAAAGTTTCTCACAAAAGCAGACAGTGAACCCACAAGCACTTCACTCAAATCAAGGACTCAAGAACTAGATTGTCAAAATACATCCCGTGAAGAAAATGGCGAAATTCCTTTAAGTTTGCAATCCCTTGAATCTCCATTGCATATGTCTCATGTGAGCAAAGAAATGAATCAAGTTAATGTTATAGAAAATCCTAATATCAGCCAAGAGTCAGATTCTGATATTGCTATTTTATCTTCGGATGATGAAGCTCCAAGCGAATTAGATAAATCCATAACAAGTATAAATGAAGAAAAGACTATAAAATCACCAATTCCTACTACCCCAAAGAGTGGGGACAAGGATGAGAAAATAAAATTTAAAAAATTAACACCTAAGCAATTAGAAAAAAGGCAAGAAATAGCCAAGAGAAAGGAGGAAAAGGCAAAATTAAAAATGGTATGTTACATAGTAAAGTTTTAAACTCTTTTGTTTGTGTGCATAGTTATGCTTTATACTTGTCATTTATTTTTCCTCTTTTAGGAGAAAGAGAAGAAACGGCTAGAAGAGAAAGCGGATCGTCGAAGAAAGAGAGAAGAGAAGCAGAAACAGAAGGAAGAAAAGGAGAAACTAGAGAAACAGCAAAAGAAAAAGGAGAAGGAAATGAAAGAACTTAAGAAACAAATGGAAATCGAGTATGAGTATTTTATTGAATTTTATTGTCGCCTTTTTTTACACTTTTATTAAGCTCTATTTGTTTCTGTAGACAAAAACAAAAAGAAAAAGAAGCGAAAGAAGAAGAGCGAAGAAGGCGAGAAGAAGAGAAGAGGAAGAAAGAAGAGGAAAAGTTGGAGGCCGAGCGTAAGAAACAGAAGGCGGCATCGAATTTCGCCAGTTTCTTTGTCTCTAAGAAACAAGAAGCTAAATCCACAGAGGAGGAGAGCGACATCGAAGCGAAAAATTTTATGCCTTTCGAGGTGAAAGTAGACATGAGAGTCGCACCAGTATGTCGAAGAATGTTGAGTAAACAGCAAAAATCATTATTGGATGAAAAATGCAACGCGAAAGACACGAAGAGGTCCGAACTATATCTCGAGGATGTCAGGAAAGGTAGAATCGTACCACGAACTTCTTCCAAAACGTGGCCACTCGAAACGAAGGACGATGATATTGTTATATTAGGTAAATATTATGTTCATCAAGCTATATGTTTGATAAATCTTTGACTACAACAACTTCATCTTTGACAACTTAAAATTGAGACATGTAATAGTGCTCTTAGTACGAACCGAGTAGTTATTTTTATATTTTTTTAAAAAACTATGTATATTAATCATGGTACTCTCTCGATTATTCTAATATTCACTGTATATCTAGATAACTACCTGTAGATTATTCGAATAGTTGAGTATTCAGATTTTAACGCTATTAATACACATACAATTATTTCTATAGATGAAGACAACAATGGCAACTCCAACATAATTATGGAGACGCATCACTTGGAAAAACATCGACCGAAGTTACTGCAGTTCGATGACAACCGTCGTCCTCCATATTGGGGCACGTGGAGGAAACAAAGCAACGTCATAAAGCCGCGGCAACCGTTTGTGAAAGACCAGGTAAGAATCATCGTGTCTCACGTTAACGATATTCAAAGGAGATCGAAGAGACTGAGGTTGAATCTTAAAAATACTCAAATCGAAAAATACTTTAGAAGAATGAGATAAGAGTGTGATTTTCTAGTCATAGATTTTTATTATTATTCTAACGTTGATAAAAATTTCTTACCGAAGTAGCTCTTTTAACTGCCGCTAAGAAGGACTGATCGCACTAATACTAGGTCGAAGTAATCTCTCTTTGGATTCAATATAATTTTCAGTTGATCGCGTCGATTATGCTCTTCCGCAATAGAAGAGTTGCGGTGCGACATATATCTACATTTATCTTAAAAATTTACATGATAAATCCTTCGATCTTCGTAGAAACAGAACGCTATATCGTTTTGTCGAACAGTTTGCACCCAATGGTTCTTAACGCTTGAATGCGAGGTATCCATTTTGTGAAGTCACAAGATATACCATTGCTTCAGGCAGTACGTAGAAACGAACTCTTTTCTTCATCTCTTAATTCTCACTTATGTCTCGTCGATTTCCGTGAGTAAAAAGAGAAAACTTGGACGTCTCTTCCACTCTTCAGACGGCTGTTGGTCTCCGTGAGCGTTAAGAACAACCGGTTTGCGTCACTCGTTCGATGAGTTATCCATACGTCGGTTAGCTTTTACGTACTTTTAAGTACTTTATTCGTCAATCCTTATATAGTATATAAAAGGTATGTCGTTAACGTGTTCGTCTTCTGTCCGCATCGGTGGCGAATGAGCGATTTCGACTCGCGTCGATCCTAAATCTCCGCTGGTAGAACGTTCATCTTGTCACCGCGCAGCCCTCTAGCCCCGTGGAACAACGGATAGGCGTTCTTCCGGTGCACTTTGCGATGCTTGGCCAGGTGATCGCTGCGCGCGAACTTCTTCGAGCACATCTCGCATTCATAAGGTTTTACGCCCGAATGCGAGCGCCGGTGTCGCGCTAACTCGTCCGATCGGCTGAAACGCCATCCGCAGCCGGGCCATGTGCATGCGAATGGCTTCTCGCCGGTATGCCGGCGCAAGTGAGCTTTCAAGTGGGACGCCTTGGCGTAGACCTGAAATCCAAGTTCAGTTTTCAGATTTGCTTGAAATTAATCAAATTTATGGGAACGGAACTAATCAATTTTATGAAAATAAATTAGACGTTTTATACGACGAAAGCGAATCTTCCATTCATTATGGACATTGCTGATGTACATTTCACATCTACATTACGGTAATCTTTGAAGAGAAATCTTTAGAAGAAAGCAATGCAATTGGCAAAGTTCTCAGATTACAATCAATCAATTAAAAATCAAATAAAGTAATAAGAATCGAACGTCAGCTTGTTTCTCTCTCTCTTTTTATTTTTTATTTTCTCTTCATTAAAAATCTTTAAAATATCACAAATTTATTGAAACAACTTAAAATTTAGCAGAGTTTAGTCATTTTGTTCATATCTCGATGACAAGCTCGTTTCTTTCAAACTTTCAGCGCCAATATTTTCTCGAGGAGAAATAAGTTGTTTTTCTACGAGAAATAGTGGCCTGAAGAAATGGTTCGCCCTTGTCGTATGAGACGCTTGGAATGTTGCATATTGAGCGAGTCGTTACCTTCACACATCCTGGATAAGTACATGGAAAGCATCGGTCCTCGGCTGCGGTCGCTAAACTGCGATTGGTGTAATCGTGTGTCGCTAACGCGGCGGTAGCTGCTGACGAGATTAGGAGACTGTTGTCTAACTGATTGTTGTTATAATCTGCAATCGCGAGACGCGTATATTAGTCGCGAGTTTAACGTGTGATCATCAGAAAGAAGGTGGACGTTCCGAGCGCGGTTATTAGCGTTACGTGCGATACGTTAATTGACTTTATCTCGGGCGATGCAGATCGATGCGCTGGAATGACTCGCGATAGCTCGCGGCGATAGTTCGCGCACGTTTCGCGTACCTATCGTGTTCGCTCCTAGCGTGTTCTCCAATGCGCACAAGTCGATCCCAAGCACTAGCAACGGCTCCTCGCACTGCGGCGTCTGCTGCGGATTCGGTAGCGGCAGATGCAGGAATCCTTCGCATCCCGCAGTGCACAGCGGCGTCCTTTCCGGCAGGCCGGAGTCCCAGCTCTTCTCCAGACACCAGTCCAGCTCAGAGTCCAGTTCGCTCAATTCGCTTAGACAACCTGTGCAAACGTTCGCAAAGCGACACGTGTAATTAGTCGCAGCGTGCCTCGTGATATATCATACTTTTATATTCTCGTTTCTGTAGCATTGACGATTAATTTTTCGATCACGCGATCTGGAGTCTAGAGTCTCTCGCGAAAAGTCGATGTATTATTTTTAATTTATTTACATGTATTACGACGATTCATTAGTTAAAATATTCCTTTTTAACTTATAGTCTTGAAGTATTAAAATGCACACACGTGCAAGGATAGTTTGCCATACTTCTCAAGTATTTCAAGTATATCTATTATGCATGTTTCTGCTAACGTCGTTCAAATCTTAATCTGAGTTTAAATCTTTGTTTGATAGTCGTTTCTACCAACTTCAGTTAACTTAACCATTCCAACGGAACTGACCAATTGCATCTATTAATTCAGACTAACAAAAAATGCAATTGAATCAATTTTGTTAGAATAACCAACCGGTTAAGTTAACCACAGTTAGTAGAAATGGCTATAAATAGAGTTTAAATACAAATCAAGGTTTAACCGACGTTGAAACTAACAAAAACCTGTCAGAATGATCCAACAATCATTCTGATTTTCATTCATTCTGAAATTCATCAAACTAAAAAATGATGCAACCTTCTTGCCGCGGATTATACTCTTCCAATCAACGAACGCTAATATTTTTCGGGAAAGTTCTCCTCCGGTCAATCTGAATTGTTCGATTATATACGTGCAAATGCATACCTGACGATGTAAGCGTATTGGTAGGCAACCAGTCGTTCCACGACGACGACTTGGTGGAGTAAGTTAAGTCAGTGTAGCAATCCATCTCTCTCGAATTCGTCGCGATGTTCGACTCTCTGGCTGTCGATATTATCCCGAAATCGTCGCTGAGCGTCTCGCACGACACCTCGTAATCGTACGGTAAATTTATCGTGGTCGGAGAGAGTAATTGCCTCTCGACACCGGTGTCCATCGTTAGGCCCAAGGTGGAGTACAGCAGTTCGTCCGACATCTGTGAATCACATGAATGCAACGTTCGTGAGCTTCTTTCATTTCGAATTACAACTTCTAACTACCATTTTCGCCACTCTCAGAGATTCAGCACTCTTGAGCAAACCGCGTGACAATGAATGCATGCCAAACGAAACATATTGAGATACAGATAAAATGTAATGATACAAAAGATCATTACTTCATTGATTGAATACCGCGCGAATATACGCGACTATTTGCGATCCTGCACGCACTACGCTGCTATGCTATACTCACATCGAACGTCGTGGCTTCCTCGATCATGATGTCGAGCGATTAGCCAAGGAAACTAGGACTGAGATCGATCTCTCGCACGGGAGTGCACTTTTCGCGTCACAAAACGCCGGACTACAGTTTTCCCAATAACGATTGCGTCCGGTGTCCAAAGTGCATGGTCGCACCGAGACTTTGCTAAGTCAGATTTTTCGATCACACAAGAGAGAATCCGTCTATCGATCACCGCGCATCAATCTAAGCAGACTCAGGCGATTGTGTTCGAGGTGTGTTCGAGTGGTGTTAAGCCGTGGCTTGCTCCTATCATATCATAGCCGCGATCTGTTTGACGATGAGAACGGACATTCGCGAGATCACGGATCCAATCGCCAGGAGATATCAGATCGGACCAGCAGCAACGACGGCGATGACGGTCGAGCGATGGTTCAAGAGCGACTTGGAGCGCAAAGAAGAAAGATTCATATTTCGACTCGACCGTTCCCTATCGCGATTATCGAGACGACCTTGAACACAGGTTATACCGATGTGTCCGCTCTGCGCACGGAAGAAGACGCGCGTTTGTCGGCGAAACTGAGTAAACAACACCGGCGGATGGAGGGACGACGGGCACGCATGCACTTCGGCGCGGGTCACGCGCGTCGGGGGTCGGGGGTCGTGTGGTGTCGCCGAGACCGCAACTCGATCGAGACTGCAACTGGTGGTCGTTCTTCAGCCGAGAAGACGTCGGCGGGAGTATGTGACGAGAGTGCGTGGCGCATGGCTCCTCCGAGATAAGGATGTTAGCCTGTGCCAACCGGTGCCGTCACCGCGCCGATCCCGAGGGACCGGCCGATCGCGCGCGGCCGATCCAGAACACCGAGAGCGCGAATGCGCGCCAGCCAGCACCACCATCACCATCACCGTCATCACCACCACCGCTATCACCACCGTCACCTACCACCACTGGCACCGTCGTCGTCCTCATCGTTTCTACTCTCTTAGTCCGCAGATATTAATCGCTAGAGAGGGATTCGAGTGTCTCGCAAGCGGCTTAGCTAGGAGGCTGGCAGTAGCGGGTAGCTTTTGATCTTTTGCGACCACAAGAGCGGGAGAAGCGAGGAGAAGGATGTGAAATTATCAGGTGCTCAGGAAGGGAAGAAGAGCAATTTAGACCTGATCAAGCCTAGATCAAAATCAAGATTTAGACCTAGATCAAGTTAGATTTAAATGTTTTAGTTCGATCATATGATACATTATAGTATTTTGTGATCATGATTCAACGGAAAGATTTGTGTGTAACTCTAAATTCAGATCTGAGTGTTTCATTTGAAATAAGTTTCAAGTAACGACTGTTAATACAGGTCTTAGGGTATGAGTCTATAACAGAGGGGGCATAAATATTTTTTTGTTTCTTTCTTTTTCAATTGTACTCTTGCAAACTCCAATTGGCACTTGTCTGTTAAACACATTCTTTTTTTTTTATATTAGAGATCTCCTTTTGTTTTATTTATTACGACTATATGGAACTCAATCTGGATAGAGTAGACTGAGACGAATCGAATCAAAATAAGTTTTGATACAGTTGTCGTTAGTTTTTTATTTCAAACAAACTGTTTCAAGTGTCAGAGATTATTAACATGATAAAATAGTTCGTTTGAGGTGAAAAATTAACGACAACTGTCTTGAAACTTATTTTGATCCGATTCGCTTCGGTCTACCTTGCTGGTTTCGATAGTCAGCACATGTCGAACTTGATCCCATCCCTACCGACCGAACAATTAGTCCGCTTATTTATGATTCCCCGGACAGCGCTGATAATCGCGATGCTCTCACGTCGTCTATCACCGCCGCGCCAATTCGCCGGACAAATAGCATCGCGAATTCGGGAGAGAGAAAGAGCGAACACCCTTTCTTCGTCTTTGGGGATGTCTCGGGGATGCCGTCGCGTTGTCGAGCACGTGGCTCGGGCGCCAGATAGATATACGCTATATATATATATACAGGGTGTTGAAAAAAAAGGGTCACATATTTTGATAGCAGGTAGTATTGATCAAAACAAGAAGAAAAGTTCTAATTAACATGGGTCCTAAGACTAATATCTTCTAAGATACAAGCTATTTTGTTATTTGAGCTCTTTGTCATTTTCTTATTAGTCGTGTCATCTTTAGAATGTAATGATCAAAGGAGTAGAGGAGAGTAGGGTACAATGGGGATATCTTTTTTCTAGGTGCCTTAAAAAATAAAAAATTAACAAAGAGAGCTAAAGAAACAATTTTTATTTTAATATGAAATGTAATCATTTATCTTCCATAAAAAAACTGAAGTAAAGAAACTGAATGTATGATAACAAAATAAAAACTCTTTTTACAAAAAACAAAAAATTTTAATGCTGAAACATGCGTGAGAGTGAAGATAAATGATTACATTTTATATTAAAATAAAAATTGTTTTTTTATCTCTCTTTGTTAATTTTTTTATTTTTTAAAGCACCTAGAAAAAACATATTCCCACTCTCTCCTACTCCTTTGTTCATTACATTCTAAAGATGACACGACTAATAAGAAAATGACAAAGAGCTCAAATAACAAAATAGCTTGTATCTTAGAAGATATTAGTCTTAGGACCCATGTTAATTAGAACTTTTCTTCTTGTTTTGATCAATACTACCTGCTATCAAAATATGTGACCCTTTTTTTTCAACACCCTGTATATATATATATA
>NW_022639579.1:647028-740683 GCF_010583005.1 Odontomachus brunneus | reverse complement strand
TATATATATATATATATATATATATATATATATATATATATATACACATATATATGTATATATATCTATAACAATTCCAATTCGTGATGTAATCTGAGGAGGAGCGAGCTGCTGGATCCATTTTAATCGAGTGTACGTACGAGCACAGTAAAGGATTATCGTGACTTCGTGACGTTGGTTGACTACGGGGACGAAATTCGAGGGAACTTTTCGTGAATCAGACAAACAGTCGCGTCCCATTGGGACCGATAAACTACTTTCGCCAAAATTCGCGTGTATTCGTTTTGAAGAAAATGGCTCGCATACGCGTGCTGTTGAGCGCGGATGTTTTGCACGAAAAAATAATCAGTGTGATACCTTTCATCTTCTTAATTTGAGCAAATCTTATATTTTGCGAACTTCTGTTCGCACGTCTTATGACGCATTTATTTTTTCCATGAATATTTATTTATTGCACGTGTTGTATTTTATTCTTTTATTCACGTTTTTTTCTTTTCTCTAAACTCTTTTTTCTATATATTATTTCATATATTATAATTTTTTTCTAAATTGTTTTATATACTTTATTATTTTATCTTTCCACACACACACACACACACACTTGTTGGTCGAGAAGGGAAATCTCTTCTTATATTACACGGGCAATGAGAAGCGATCGATACGCGAGTCTCGCCTGAGGAAACGTTTGTTTCCTTTTTTTCTGAAAATCATACAACTCAGACGTCATTGATTACACGAGAATATCGTTACGGCGGCGAGTGAGACTCCGAGAGAGTCCGAATTAACATCGGTTGTTTTGCGATTGCGACCAAAAATCACTGACGGTTGCATCGAACGAGAACCGTTGACCCGAAACGACGGATGGAATCTTTGCGGATCATACGCGAAGGTTACCGCCGATGAGGGAACAACGAGAAGGCGAGGAGAAAAACGCTCGTCGATGATTTTTGTGTGCAACACGATTCGATGACGGCTTTGACCTAAAGCGCGACACGGGGGACCCCGATAAAGGTGTCGTCTCACCCGAGTCACCGTCATTAGGAGTTCGATCACTCATTTATCATTGCGGGACTGACCTTAGACCTTACAACGTTGTGTACGCATTACCTCGCGCTCGATTGAAGATCCGCGCGTGGTCGAGCCGTGACTAGTTGTCCGTGGCGAAAACAACGCGTACATAGGTAAGATTAATTCGATAGATCGGCCGTGACACTTCTCCGTCGTTAATCGTTCAAGACGCGACTCCAAATCGATTTTGACTCGCCATCGCGAAACTGCTGCTGAGGCAGCGGTAGAAAATGATGAGAGGAAGCTCGGCTGTACTATCGAATGGATCGCGAAGATGAAACGTCTTCGCAAAACGGAAATCTGTTGTTACAATTAAAGGAACTCTATTGGCTCAGAAAATCTCCTAGCCGACATAATATATGGACAGAACCAGTTCTCTATATCAGTTTCCTTTACTCGTTACAGTGACTAAGTTTCGGCGTCGATTAAAGTTGACGATTGTGTCTAACAAAATTTGATATTACAGCACGGCAGATTTGTTAGTACAGAAAAACAATTCTCTGCCAGAACCAATGGAAACGTGGAACCCAGAATTCTCAACAATATAATATTCGAGATATTCTAATTAGTCTCTTTGAAATGCGGAAAAACATGAATGGACTTTATCGTAGGAAATAATTAGTTGCCCTGTAAATAAAAACTTGTTCCAGGCGGAAATTAACGACTACTCATGCGAAATCCATTGACAAGTCAGGCCTGTTCAGCTTGTAAAAGTCGAAGTTTATCTGCCCGATAAACTTGTGTGGATTTGCTGAATCGACATTTCTTTCAGTGAATTCGCACACGCGGGGATTTCTCCCGTTGCCACGTTGCTTCCCACGGAGACTGCATAAACTCTCGGAGGGTACCGACATGCCCCGCGTGTTAATTCCGAAACTGCATGCACGGCTGCCAGAAGTTCTATAATGATACACTATACAGGATAATAGAGATAGAAATAGAGAGAGAGAGAGAGAGAGAGAAAGACAGATATATGTGTACGCAGTTACACGTCGATGTCTGATACGTTGGCACGCGCGGATATCGGATGGATTTCGTGTTTTATCTAGGAATGATATCTCACTGACGTTCGTTCGTATACGCCACGTAATATTCCGCGCGTAACTCTCACGCGCGGCCGTTTTAACCCTTTCGGTGCACCCCTGTTGCACCACACAACGGATATCAATTTTCATCCCGGTTGCCGTGCCATCGCAACACTGTGGTCTTGTCCGAATATCAACGAGCAACATTCTATTCTGGTATTATACCGAGACTGATTATCGAATATGAATTGCGTTACGCACCCTTTCGATACTCTCTAAACGTCGAATCCTTGATATTTCGCTGAAAATTAAATGTTCCTATCTTGAATGAAATCATTTCCTTTTCAAGACATTTTGCGGGACTTGAAATGTGGGGAAGAAGTGTGTTTTATATTACATGAAGAGACAGAGTCGCTTTCCTCATCGCGTAATTATGTCCTCATTTATGCAGAGAGCTATCGCTCTCGCTCTCGCGCGTGCGTTATTCGGAACGCGAATGTTGTGCGTACACTGGAAAAATATCGGTGTTGCTTAACGTGTATATTTTAATTAAAGTATCAGTCGCAGTTGTGTGCGGCTTCGTCACTTTTGCCGATAGTCCGTTTGGCGCGAAATTTATGTGTTCGGAGATAATACACGTGTTTATCTTGTGACGCATTTTAGAACTTGTATTGTTATGAACTGTGTGGAACGGTACGTGACTATTCTATTTCCTTGTCTTTCCCTCTTTTTCTCTTCTTCGATTGATCGATCCAGTTTGATATCTATTCTTGATCTTATCATTAATATTAATATTATTATGATAATGATACTGTTACGATATTGATATAATCTAAATTTATATATATATATATATATATATATATATATATATATATAGGCGATTAAAATAGTTTTGGAAACTACTTTAAGATTATTTACAAATTCTCAAATATTAATCTCTTGGAATCATATCTCAGGCATGCAATATGATGCTTTTGTTCTCTTTGCGTGTAAATAGTTCCGCGCAAATATCAAATAGTTTTCTTTTATTATTTTAAAAAGTGAAATTTAAATTAAATTTTTTTAACCTGTATCCTCCAAAAAAATTTATCCTCAATCGATCAAACGTGGTAAGAGATTTCCAATTGAGAAATCACTCTATCTTCGAGAATTTGGAGATATTTTAGTTTTTTTATTTCAAATCAGACTGTTCCCCGTAATATCTTAAAAATATCTGTATACATTATGATAATTTCCCATATTGTATTTTAATCAACGTGTCGCGGTAACATCAATGGTATCGATAATGAAAGTACCACGAGCATAAGGATAACAAGAAAAGATAATTGGCTTACGACGGAAACGCGACTTCACGAGCGTCTGCTTTCGAGCGCGCGGTTTCATATCGGAGTCCACAGAACGGTATTACAGGACTGATCACTTTTTACGGCGATGACAGTCCATGAGGAGCAGAGCGGGAGAGCGGGCACCGATTTCCATGCGCCCGTTGCGCGTCGTCACGCTATACAACGGCCGTAACGAAGTGCAGGTCTAGTCGAATATTCGTGAAATAAATCAGTCCGATTGCCGGCCTCCTAATCTACGGTGTGCACGACGAGGAGCACCGGTCGTAATCTTAATGGGGCATAAAACAGCCATTACAGATGGCCCGCCGGGCGACAACACGCTGTAAATAATGTACGGCGCTTCGGCATGCATCGGCGAACGTTAGCGCATCTCTCGCGCCCGCAGGCCGAGATAACTGTGCTTTCCTTCTTGGGCGTTGCATCCTTTCGGCCACGTGCGTGCGTGCGTGCGTGCGCGCGCGTTCGTTGTGTGTGCGTGCGTGCAAAGGGCGCATTCGGACCTGTGAGAGTAGGTCTGCTTAGGATTTTCTTTTGACACCATCTCGGTGTCGCGTGAACGTGCGAAGATAGTGATAGAATTGGTTAGTAGCCGGTCGCTTCACTGGGATAGATAAGAGCTCCTTTTAAAGTATTTCCCACTTGTGATAAGAAATCTCCCTCTTGATAATTGCAGAGGACATTATTTTCTTTGTGTCTGCAGTTTCTCTGTGGAAGAAGCGGGTCAGCTTTCAACTTTCCGAAATTGGGGAAGTCTGATCCTTGGAGCTCTTTTAAATTTAACGCCTCGACGGTTTTGTAGATGAAAATTAAAAAATGTGTGAAGTGAACAAACAAAATGGTTGAAGAGTCCTTCTCAGTCGGAAAGAAGCGTACGATTGATCCCGGGACACCTTGTATTCCCGATAATAAATTGCGCGCCTCACGAGACGTCATACGTACCTTCGTATTGCTGCCAAAAGCTGCTTGAACGCGTACACTCTCCTCTCTTCTCTCCTTTCTTTTTTGTTTATTAGCGAAAAGAGAGCCGGCGATTGTTTTTGTGTTACTCGGCCGGAGCGACGAGTGTATCAATCGCCTGTGAGATTACGTTTCTCCCCGATAATAAATTAATGTCTCGAGAAGAGTCTTGTAATTGATGCTCGCGTAGGGATGAAATCGACGTTGATTTATCGAACAAAGGATATCTCGCGCCGCGGCGCAAAGAGAAAAGACGGACCGAAAACGAGAAAGAGAGATAGCGAAGGAAGGAAGAAGGGACAAAGAGAGAGAGAGAGAGAGAATTTATCGATTTTTCGGCGAGCAAAGCGCGCACTTCCGCGACACGATTTTATTTTCGTACATCGAGTCGAAATTGATTGCTGATTATAAATATCGCGAATTTGATGACACGCACTATGCCATGTTATCGCACGAGAAAACGTAATTATCACGATCCGAAATGTTCGCACGAATATCGCAAAAGCGAGAAGAGAAAAAAGAAGAGCACCGTTAATACAATCAAAATAGCTACTCCGACGAGCTACTCAAGGATGAATATCGTCGCGAACGCGAAGATGAAAATAGCTACTTTAACAAGCTACCAAGTTGCAAACACGAATGACGAGACACGCGGTATATCACGTATTCCCGTTCACAGGATGAGATTACAACACACTTTGAAACTTCGTGTTTTTCGAAGATAACGCATCACATTTTTTCGTCAGTTGAGAAAACGGGTAAGGATTTCACGTAGATCACTGGAATTCGACTGATCCTTCGCGATAGACTCCGACTGACACCCCACGCGACGAAAACCCGAGGATAATGTATCTACATTTTGATGGGACGTTTAGTCAGCGACTGAGCGTATAACCAACAGCACGGTACGAACACTAGTCCGAGATTGTTGTCGAAAGCCGCGTTATCGCTCGTCAAGGAAGTCGTTGATACGGACGTCCTGCTTATTCACAACGATGAACATCATGAGATTCTGTGGTTACGCTCGAGACGAGAATAAACTGTCCAAAGATAGATAAGGTGTACAAAATACTGACGATAGGTCGAGATCGCGATTGAAACTGTAGAAATATCGTAGAGAAAACTTTATCAAAAAGTGTCTGATAGTTCTGTTGATTCGGACGCTCACAGGTAGGCGGAAAGAACCGTACACGAGAGAATTTTGTAGCAAAGCTTACCATAGAGTTTTGTAACCGAGGAATATATCGACATTTTGCAGTAATTCTCTTTACACTTTTATTTCATGTGTGCTACTTATTTATTATGAACTATATGAGCCATAAAAATACTTGCTATGTCTCTAGCGAAATTTACTACGTTCCTTAGCTAAGTAGATCTTACTGATATATTTATTCTTGGACTATATATTTATCATATAGACTGTATATGGATATATTTATTTTTGGATTACTGAAAATAAAACTGAGAAAAATTAATATGAAAAAAGAAAAAACTCTGATATTCTCTCAGTATACGTATATGTGTATTTTGCATTCCAGAAATGGTTTGACTACGACATCGATTCCGACGAAGAATGGGAGGAGGAAGAGCCAGGAGAGTCTCTCAAAGGGTCTGACGACGAGAAGGACGAGGAAAATCCGGAAGATAATGAATACGATGTCGATAACGAATTCATGGTACCACACGGGTAAGCGTTGTGATTGAATATCCTGAGACTGTTAATGAGAACTAAATACACGAGAAAGATTTGTCTCGAATATGCCTGGGACTTCGTCTTCGGTACTAGAGTTAAATCTGAGCTATGAGAGGAATTCGTATCATTATTAGTATTATTTTATACCGCATATGACGATTGCGATCTCCGAGTTACATAAATAAATAACCGACGCGGTTGAGTTCACGTTTAGATTCTTCGAACATCTGTGCGCGTATTGTTCTAAGAAAAGCATTTTGCAACTTAGATACTTGTCCGACGAAGAGGCGCGGGCTGACGAAGAGGAAATGGAAGATATGGTAAGTATATTATAATGATGAAAGTTGTGAGGGAGTTGCTCTCTCATGCTACAAAAGTCTTTAATGTATGGATCAGCGTGAGGCAAGTATGTCCGCCTGTTGCAGTCGCCGCAAACACAGAAGATGAAGCTGAAACTGTTGGGCGAGCAATTTGAAGCCGAAAGGAAGGTAAAGACGCACAAACTTCAGCCGAAGATAATCGGATGCGTTTGGCAAGGACCCAGCAATGGACTCCCAGATGGCGGTGAGTATATTTTACTCGCGGAACCAAAGTATTGTTCCGCTTCAGTGTAAGCAAACATTATCTCCTGTAATCATATTTACCATTTTCCTTTTTTCTTACGTGTATACGTTTTAATAACATCGAGACCTTTTTTCAGCACCTACGAAACTCCGAGAATTCGTGTCGTCGCGACAGATTTGGGTCAGCCACGTACCGATGATACTTCCGTCATCGGTGTCAACGGAGAACAACGCCGCGACGGGCGAGTGCAAAACGCCGTCGCAACAACCATCCGGCCGGAGCGCGAAGAAAAGCAAATTGCCCGACGAAACTTCGCCCAGTCTGGTTAGCGGCGAGCTGATGCGGAACTGGTTAGGATTCCGATCGGAAACGCGAGTTTCTGACTAGCGAGTGTCCGATCGCGATGTCGCCTCTGTGCCTTAGAACTGTCGTGAATTTTTCGGGATTGATCTGCCACTCATCCCCGAGGTGTTGAAAACTTTTTTATCGGTAATAGCCATCGAACAATTCCAAAACGCGCGGAACCGTTCTTTGGCTTTCTTATAAAAATTATTGAAAAGTTACAGAAAGAAAAAACAAACCTGTATCGCGTCTCTTTTGTAATTCAGCGCTTTTTTGCGATCCATAACTTGTAAAACAAGCTAATTCTATCTGGTGAAATTTTTGAAGATTCTCTTCTACATAAAGTATAGACGACGTTATAATTTACAAAATGCAGGAGAGGATCAAAATGATACTTCCAAGTAAATCGATGAGGCAAGTCTCACTTGAGAATAATATTCTCATTTCCGCTCGTCCCACATCGTAACGATTGCAAACGTTGTATTGCTAGACACGTAGACACGTTAATTTTCGATATGTATCAATTCTACTTTTTTTTATAAGATTCTTGTTGCGCTAAATGTTTACGAAATATATTTTATATCGGTGAAAAAGGTTATCCTTCTCTGTTTGCATCGCCACAGCGCGTGAGATTGACTCACCTGTGCTTCTCGTATTCGGGATCACGCTTCGTGAGAGGAAGCAAGAGAGCAGTTGTAAATACCATGCGATTTCGTACAATCTGTAGTCGTACTTATCGTAGTTTTATCATTTATACCGGGCTGTTTTTTCTCGCCGAAGTGTACTTCGGTACGAACTGTAAGATCTCAATCTGCGAATGAAATCGAAGATTGAGAGCGCCAGCATTTTCCATTGCCCGTATAGGGATCTAGTTTTCGTTTTGGAGAATACTCTGACGAGCGGTTGCACCTCACGATCGCACTCGCACTCGCACTCGCGCGCGCCGGAAAGAAGAGAGAGAAAAAAAGTAACACCGTTCGTCCGGAGAGGAAGTTTTACAGTCGGTAGTTCGGGGCCGTACCTCCGGGGTGTACCACCGGACCGCGGCATATGGCCGGAATAACGAAAGGGCGCTCCCCGAGATTGCGGCAATTATCGAGTCACGTTACGAGATCCGAGCCGTTAAGACGCGGCCGTAGAAAACTCCGAGCTGCAAAGGCCACGGACGACCGCAGCGAGAGAGTTTTATACGTGAATTACGCTAATTTGCGATGATTACTTCGTGGCGGTACCAGGAGACCCCGAGAAGCGCCGTCGTTGCGATTTGCCGGAAGGAACGCATCGTTATCGGGAGATGCTGCCGCGTATAAGCACCAATATTCGCCAATCTACGTGGAGGAGTCCCGATTATCCCACACGGGTAAAGCCGAAGGAACTTGAAGGAAAAAGAAATAATATAATAAATGTGTGCGAATAAAGATGAAATAATGAAGTAACAGATTGTTGATTAGCGATTTGTATTTATAAAGTTAAGATAATAATTCTTATACAATGAAGATGAAATATGTCATACTGTAAAGTCTTTTATTTATGCCAAATCATTAATCAAATTTAACTCTTATGAAATGAAAGCAAGAAAAACGTAATTTTCATGCATAAATATGATTTCATAATATTTTTTTAATTAACACTCTCCCCTTTTCCTCCTCAATAATACTTTCACTGTTACATTTGAATAATTCAGATCTCAAACTTTTGATTCCAAAATTCAGATGTCAAAGCTTCTTTTCTCAAAATGATCGTCTTTGACAGCAATCGTCAGACTCTTTTTTGTGTCTGCCAATTCTTTTAAGAGCATTATGACTATTCTTTATAATGATAAAATAAAAGGACGGCTGACCTACCACTAAGTAGCACTACTTGATGAAGCGAAGGTACGTCCGACTCTTTGTTTAGTCGTACCACGGCCTTGATTCCTCATTCCAGAATGTGGCGGCTCGTAGCGGGAACTTTCGAACTAATTTGCAACGTCATACGCAGAGATAACGGGCCTAATAATCTCTTGGACCTCTTATTTGCTCGCCTAGGTTTGTCACACTGCAAAGTTATATCAAGAGTTTGCTACACTGATATTGAAAACGGAGCGTGACATGGCAGGAATAACGTATTTGACATAACGAATTATTCTGTCAACTTTCCGCGATTTTGACTCGTCAAACGCGAATAACGCACCCAAATCATCGCCGAGAGTGCCGAAAATGAGTATCGCGTGTTTCTCGTGATGAAATATCGTCAGATAAGCGTCTGGAATGGATATGTCGTATAACGAGCAGTCGGATGTTCTGAGAGGAGTGTCGCTTATTCGTGATATTAATATCGATTGGAAATACGACTCTTCAATTGTTGTCTCTCGCACTGCCGAACCGTTGAAGGAGAATATTGTGTGTAAATATCATCGGGAGTAGCGAAAGTAAGTCTTGCGTGTTTGTCATTACGAGATATCGTCAAATAATCGTCCGAAATGAATTCGTTACAAAACGGGCAGTCGGGAGTTCCAAGAAAAGTATCATGTTCGTTATATGTGTTATTGCCGTAAACAAATACTTGAAGTGCTATGACAGAGTAGCCGGGACTTGAATGCTCAGTTAGTAACTGACATGATAAAACAGTTCATTTAAAACAAAATATTAACAATAACTGTCTTAGAGCTTATATTGATCCGATTCACTTCGGTCTATCCTGATGCCATCAGTGTGATTCTGTAACTCGTTAAATGTCGATAACGATAATATCACGTGCACTGTGTGTCATTACACATCTTTTTTTAGCATATGCTATACTTGGGGCCCAATTCTCGACAGTGTCGAATGAGATGCGCATGCGAAAATTTTATAATTTACGTTACGTATACTATAGATTTTCGCATGCGCATTTCATTTGCATACTGTCGAGAATTGAACCGCTGCTCAACGACAGTTAATGAGTTACAGAATCGTATCTCAGTAGGCCTATTCTGTAATTTTTACCGATAGTGTTGTTATCGTTACGTTCTCGTTGCGTAGATATAATTTCTATGAAAGAAAAGCTGCGCAACTACATATCATGTTAGTGACATTGTCGTTAAGAAGTTACAGAATAGGTCTACAAATGACAATACCAGAAAAAATCCATCACTCGCCCAAATAGCGATAAACAATTAAGACAGAACGGTTCGATTTGACCGTCCAAGTTTTCTCTTATGTATTTCAGAGAGACTTTGCATAAGACTCGTTAGAAAGCTGGAATCCTTGCGCATTCGAATATAGTGCAATCGTTCTTGATGGTTTAGATGTAGCCCATAGATTATGTTAGCTTTAGGCTTCGTTTATTTATTTTTCATGAGTGAAAAGTGGAAGTGATATCAAAATGTTTCTTATAGAATACGGATACTTTCCTCTGAGTTTCACTTAAATCAGACCAATATTGCAATAAAATGTAAAAAAAAAAAATAGGTTTAGGAATTGCCAAATAACTTAGCTATTCACGCCCAGCTCCATTAACAATGAAGAGGTTTTTCATCAAAGTTCATCATCCATTTTGACATCTTAATTCTAAATTCAAAGCTAAGTATATCACGTGGGATAAATTTCAAGTAACGATAATTATAGAACAAATGTCTAAGTAATAATCACGTAGCGTCAAATAATGGAACAAAAACAAAGAATGAGATAGCGCTCACTAATATTTTTTGCATGCAAAGCGCAATCGAAATTAAAAGAAGTACAATATCACTCTCCTAAAATCGAAATATATAACAGCTCACACAATGATTGCGTGTATTAAATCGAATACAAAGGGATACACATGTCTCATGTTCGAATAATAAATTTCCGACGATTGGAGAACGTCTTGAAAAACTGCCGCGAAGCATTGTTTCTGGGATATCGCACATTTACTGCGTGTACATGCAGTAAATTACCGTCCACCGTGTACACGAGCGGTCGGGGGAGAATGCACGGCGTAATCATCGGGTTAATTAAAATTACAACTATTTCCAGTCCCGCGAGGTAGTGGCGTGGAACCCGAGCGCTACCTCGCGAAAAGCGCGCCGCGCACGTTATTCGCCAATGCGTGAGTAATGTTTGTTAATTATTTGACAAAGTGGAAAAAATATCCGGTAAGGTCGAGAGAGAGAGAGAGAGAGAGAGAGAGAGAGAGAGAGAGAGAGAAAGAGGGAGAGGGAGAAGCGCACCCCACAAGCGCCGTGCAGTATTATAGGAATAGTAGCGAATTCAGATCCTTCTGGATATACCGAGGCACATCTCACAGTTCGATGTAGCGCGTTTAGAAAACAGCGGCCAGATGAAACGCGCTACTTTATGCGAAACAACAGCGAGGTGTATTCCTCGCTCCGTCATCACGGCAGAGCCACCGATTGCATCCGATAAACTAATAGACGCGAAAGTCCGGTCCCTACCTTCGATCCTCGCGAATTCGGAGGGGGAAGGTGAAAAGGGCGCCTTTTTGTTTCTCGACACGGTCCTGGTATGCGATCTCGCGGACGACGCGGCGGCAAGAGGTACGGAGGATGGTGGAGGTGTAGCGGGAAGCAGAAGCAGGGAGCAGAGAGGGTATGAGAGGAGGCGAAGCGGGAATAAAGTGGAGTAGACCGGAATAGAGTACAAGGTGTATGCCTAGAAGGTATAGAGAGAAAATGGTAGCCAATGGCGCTGCCTCGGCGTCGTTGCTACAGTATTGAACGTCTCCTACGTGGGGTCCAGATCTCTCGTCCTCTTTCTCTCTCCCTCCCCCTGCCCGCTGTTCTCGTCCTCTTTCTGGCTCTCTCCCTCTCTCTCCCTCTCTTCACTCTCGTTTGTATGTATCTATATATATATATATATATATATATACATATATATATATATACATATATATATATATACATATATATATATATATATATATATATATATATATATATCCCTCTCTCTTTCTCCTTCTGTCTCGCTCGCTCCTTTTTCGTCCCCTTCCTCTCACCGTTGTGCTACCCGACCTCCGTTTCCTCCTGGTCGTCCTCGTCCTCGTCCTCCACCTCCTCCTTCCCCACCCCTCCGCCGTTTCTCTTTCCTCGCTCTCTCCTCTCTTTACCTTCCCTCTATCTCTCATTCCACGTCCCCCGCTGCTCCCGCTCCTCACCGCCGCCTCCCTTCCTCTTAACCCCCTCGCTTGTCTTTCTCTCTCACTTCTACCTCCGTCTTCCTCTCGTCTTCTCGCAACCCGACGACGTCCTCCCTCCACGATCTCGTCGTAGGGTGGAGACCCTCCCTGGTCCTCCCTTCCTCGACCTCCTACGTGCCGGTGCTTCTCTTCGGCTCTCATCTCACGGGGTGGAGGTGGGAGGAGGTGGAAGAGGTGGAGGAGGAGGAGGAGGAGGAGGAGGCCTCTTGGTAACCTCTCTCCATCAGAGACGATCCGTGAGTCTGCTGCCGAGATCCGGAGTGGTGTGAGGTGGTGGCCGCCTCTATATCCTCTCATTAATATCTGACCTTAGGAGGTCCGAAACGACCCGTACGGCCGTGGCGGTCTCTCTGTCGATTCAGATTCAGAGCGACAGTCGCCACGAGAAGGTGCGCATATGTCGGTCTCATCCTCGATATCACCATTAACACGACACAATGTTCTCCCTCGAGGAACATTCGATCGGGGATAAATGCTTTCGAAGCGACTGAATGAGAAAGTACAAAGTACCTAATGTGTAATATATTACAGTGATATATACGAGGGATACTAGTAATTACTTACTTCTAGCACACTTCTTTTTAAAAATAAAAATTTTCTATCATTACAACTCAAATACATATATTCACTTCTACAAAGTAAAATCACGGCCTCACTAGACATAATGTCATAATAAAAAGGCAACATTCAATAAAATTGCTCTACGGATCCCATCGCGACAAGATGCAGCGCTGTCATTCGTTGCGAGTTTCACAGGACGTGCTGACCCACGGGAATGACACCGATTATTCCCGCGGCGGGATATCGATTTAATGACGATCGACGGCAAATTGCGGCGCAACCGATGATCGAGTCGCGGATCGACACGGCTCTCGAAGAATGATTGCGGAAGAGCGAGACGCAAGGAGGAAAGAGAGGGCTGGGCAGGGGAGGCTACGCCGGTGAGAAAAATGCTGGAAGACAGGTAAGTCGGTGAGGCGAGGCGGGATACTTAATTGAATATTCAGTGGTACGATTGATGCGCGATGTCAGTAGCCGCGGCGTAGAGATGGCATGCGGCGGCGTAATCGACGTATTACGTCGGGTCTTTACGGGCAATTATGCCGAGGCTGGAACACATGCGAGAGGTGTACCCGCGCACTTTCTTTCTCTCCCTCTTCCCGATCAGCACGTACGCATAGATAAGTGCACACGCCTATCGCTGTTAGCGTTGCGTGAGTCCCGATGAAACGGGTGACTCCTCGTCAACGGTAAAGAGGGCCGATTGATATCCGCGGCGTTCGGGGCTCGAGTCCGAGACTGTAATTTGCCAGGCGCTCATCTTTGGCCCTTAGATACCCGCATCGGCATCGCGAGCCGGTGAAAAATCTCGAGGAATGTGTATCGCGAGGGCGTGAGCGCAAGTAAATATGTTATATGCAATTAAACGTATTCTCAGGACGTATTCTCAGGACGTGCTGGTCGCGAGTTAAAACGGAAAATGTTGCAAATGTCGGTCGCGAATAACAGGTCGTAATGAGCGCTCGCGTAGGAACGACCTAACGTTCGCATACACACGTACATACCGTACGTACTGTAATTGCACAGGGCGGGGAGACGTGGGAGCTTACGGATTTAATGCCGACCGTCTTAATACGGAATTGCGGGACGCGATGAAGCGGTTACGATGCATCCATCTCCCAGGCATCACGAGAGAAGAACGTCATCCCGGACGGTGCATCGAGTGGCTCGAGTCGGAGGCGGCGGTGGCGGCAGCAGCAGCAGCGGAGGCGGTGGTCTCTTCCTTTTTGCGCGGAATAAAACCCGGAGGAGAGCGACCCGTAGGAGCGGACGGAGTCCTCGCGCGCGCGGTCTGCAGCTGCTGGATCTTATGCTAATCCCACCCCCGGAGGCTAACCCCGGCGTGCGCATCCCATGAAAAAGTTGCTCGTTACACGCTCGCCCATAAATCTCCCTCCTAAGCTTAATCTGTCCGCCGCCACCGCCGCCGCCGGTCTCTCCGACCCGCGTCGCGGAAAACTCCTGCGGACCCGGGCGGCAGGTGTATACGTACATCTCTTTCGCCCCGCCCGCGGATTTTCATAATTTTTTATCCTTCGGCAAGAGAATTTAAATCCCTGCCGGCCGTCCGTGGATCGCAACTTCTCGGACGGGGAGTGATCGCGGCTGCGAAATAGCGCGAGCTGCGATCGAGGGACGAAAGTGTGTCGGGGGCTTGGAGGGCCGGTTGGACGAGTCGTCGAATTCTTCTTCCTGTGGCACTCGACAGGGGATGATGCTCCCGAATTTTGGACTCGGTGGAATCCGAAGTAGAAATCACGACGACCATTGTCTCGGAAACGACACACACACACACACACATACACACACATATACACTTACAGCTAGAAAGCTGCAGAGTAATGAGCGAATAGTTTAATAAAAGAGAAGTCGGACTGAAAAAATTCGTGATATTTTCGACGATAAATATCGATTTCGAACTGTTCGCAAAAACTACATGAACAAGTCCAACGGTTTTTCGAGATATCCTCATGATGATACAGCACAACGTATTTTTATGTACGTAATACATGTATTGCCGATAAGAAAATAGTAACTGATACATGTGTACATGTCGCTCCACTCCTGTACTTTAAACGTTCGTCCCCTTTCCCTCTATAAGAACATTCGGCGAGCGTACATGAGCGTTTCGGAAGGGCTGCACCGCAGCACCGTATGGTATTCCTCCCGCTAGTGAGGAATGTGCGTACGCGTACATAGCGGCGCACACTAGGATCCCCGCGGCAGGGAATACGCTCGCGATCTCCGAAGCCTTCGTGCCGTTCGCGAGCACGGAGTGGATTGGACACGCATAATGAGAGCTTCGCCCCCGAAAGGTTCGTGCCGCTGTCGAGGAGGGTATATACCGAGATACGAGTAGGAGGGTAAAGAAAGAATTACAAGAGGTGGGCAGAATGCAGCGTATAGCGTGAGAACTCCCGGCGAGCCGGCTCTCTTACTCAGCCTCCCTCTCTCTTTCTCTCTGCTCCTCGAGTTGGCGAGATGCTCGCGTGAAATCCCAAATGTAGATATCTGCTCCGTGAGAGGCGTTCGGGAAAAGGGCTCATCCGCTCTGCTCTAGGAAGGATGTGTCGAACGGAGCGAGGAGGCCACCTCACCCTGTGCCCTCGTCCCACCCTTCTTCCCGCTCGTCTAACCGCTCGTCAGCCCCCGGTTTTGCACGCCACCGAGGGATACACGTCATCGGCCCCCCCGAAGTCGGTCTACGAGCACGTTTCACGAGGCCGGGTTGTGCCAAAAAATCTCTGGTTCCTGTCAGTCGATCGGCCCCTTCGAGTCGTCTCCGCGTGCACACGTGTGGCACGTACAGGTTCTCTCAGAGGTGGCGCGACAGGTATCTTTGGGAGATATTTTCTTTAAGAGTCTCTTCCCACTCTTGAGATTCCCACGTCTCTACAATATAAATGCATAAATTGACAGTTACAAAGCTCGAGTACACGGGAGTGTTTTTCTCCCTTCTTTTCAATTTCAGAGATAATACATTGTATACATGTATATTTGTTTCGTGATAACAGCGCCGCCGGAATGAAAATCGTATATCAGCGGTCACTGGTAATTATATAGTCACGGAACAGCACCTAATGGGTTAGTCGATGCCGCTAAGGAGGGATCCACGGTGAGCCGCACGCCACCGGATCCGCGGTCGGGGGCATGTGCGCGACTTTTGAGACAGCCGGTATACACACACGCGTGTCGCCGTACGTACACGTAGACGCCGTGATCGGTCGTGTGGGCGAGCCTCGTGAGTTTCCAGGACGGCGTATATACAATGCGGATAGAGCGTGTGAGAAGTCTATGGGCGTGGGGGCCATTATGGAGATGGATCTTCCTTCGAATAAAGCTCGCGGGACGGGCACGGGGACGAGGGGAGCGGGACGGGGGTAGTTTGAAGAGCCGCCACCGGGCTGCGGAAGGAAAAGGGGCGGTGGATGGCCGGGGGAAGGGGTCAGGAAAGAAGACGAAGGAAGAGCGACAGAGGGAAAGGAAAGGAGAAGAGAGAGGAGAGGAGGAAAACGGTAGTAGTGCTAGTGGTGGTGGTGGTGGTGGAAGTTGGTGGTAGTACTGGTGGTGGTGGCGGTCCCAGTAGGTAGTTCGTGGTAATATATCACCCTCTTGTCGTCCGTGAGACGCGAGTACGCCTGTCGGCCAGTACCCATCCCCTGCCACCCCCGACTACGAGCTCGTAAGGCGGAGGTGCGAGAGGGAATCGATACCCTAGGTACGTCCACGACGAACATTGCGCGAGATGTGCCTGGCTAGTAGTTCTCTCGGCTTTCATTCTATTGAGATCGACAGATCGATACTCTGGGGGGTGTCTTTCAGATCAGACCCACATTGAAGTACAATCCGCAATTTTAGCATCGTCACGAATCAAGTGTTTAGGAACCGATCTTTTTACTGATATATCCGGTTGTGTGGGATCTTGTCGGGAGTATCTTTTTTTAGATTAATGGATAGACTACTTGGTAAAAAGTTCTCGAAAATAAATTACGTTAACTCAAATTTTACAAATTTTTCATTTTTCGCGGATACTCCTCCCTCATTGACGGTTATGTAAATCTTTTAGAAAAAGAAATTATATCATATAATGAATCTTCACATCTTCTAATCACATCCGACAATCGCTGACCACCAATGAGAGCGAATCTTTTAACAATCATTTAGACAACGCTGCTCATCGACAGCTTATCAAGTGAGTTCCCAATAAACCACGTATTAACTCTTAGTTCCGCGCGTCAAGCGCTGCAATTCCGTGTCCTCTTTCATCCCCCGGAACGTCAACGGAAATCCCTCGCGTCGCCTGAGCGGCTTGATACTTTCACGAGCAACAACGCGGCGGCAGCAGCAGCAGCAGCAGCAGCAGCAGCAGCAGCAGCAGCAGCAGCAGCAGCAGCAGCGGTGGCGGCGACGGCGGTGGTGGCGGCGGCGGCGAGTGCGGTTTAATCAAGGAAAGGAGACGGAGGTGGATGCGAGGGGGTGGGAGATGGAGACGACGGCGGATGGAGGGACAAAGCACGAGGGCTTTCCGAAGGAGGAGCGCAAAGAGAGGATGAGGGAGGACGGGCGGCCGTGGAGGAAAAGGAAGAGGAAGTGAGGAGGAAGAGAAGGAGGAGGGAGCGAAGGAGACGAAGGAGGACGAGGTGGTGGCAGCAGGTCGGGGGGTAGCGTGGGAGGTAGAGGTTGTGGAACCGTGGATCGATGTGTCGCCCGCGTGTCCAGCGGGTCGCGAGCGCTTGCGCCTTGACGTCGTCTCTCTCTCTCTCTCTCTGCCTCTCCCCTTTTCTTCTTCTTCTTCTCTCTCTCTTTCTCTTCCTCTCTTTCTCTGTCCTCTCTTTCTCTGTCCTCTCAAGACTTCCGTCGCTTCGGGGTCTCTGATTCGTCGAGAGCGCGGTGACAACTCCTCTCTCCGAGTTTGTCACTCGACAACACTCCACCCTGCCTCATGTCCCTCGTACCCCCCGTCCTGGGTCAGGTGGCCACTCCAAGCCGCGGCAGCGCGCGTCACGCGCGGTCCCTTTCCCTCCGGTTTCTGCCGTGTCGCCAACAGGACCGAACGTTGGTCGTCGACGGGGACGGGGACACTTCCCTCCACGAGCTGCGACAAATTCCCAACCAGTCGTCACCGCCCTTCGTGGGTGGGGCTCTCGTCGAGTATCAATCGCTATGTCACCTTGCTTAACTGTTTCAAATTCGGGCACGGGCATCAGAGAAGGAGAATAAAGAGTAGGTAGGGAGAATATGTAAAATAGGATAGAATTAATGAAATATATATATTAGATTAAGCGTTTAACGTTGACTGAATGACGAAAGAACTGGAAGTTGGCGGTTAGGATCTTAAAAATTGCGGTTTCTATATTTCGACGTTTGAGGAACCTCAAAATGTGTGTCGGTAGCATGTCCACAGATTAGGGACGTAACAGCACGCTGCAACGATGGAGGGAATACGCACACAAGCGAACCGCCGTATCGTGTGGCACACGTATACGGCGGTTCGCTTGTGTGCGTATTCCCTCCATCGTTGCAGCGTGCTGTTACGTCCCTAATCTGTGCACATTGGTCCCATGTTCATCGAATATCCTATAGCGCTGTCGATACCATGATACTCATACACTGTCTGTGTACCTAAGTTTTTCCGATACTCCCTGAAGTATTTAGTTATTACCTAGTTATTGTGAGAATTGCTTTGCTACAGAAGCATCGTGATTAACGCATCTTAGAAAAGCAAAATCACCTGTGAAATTATTTACTGAGAGAATCAATAACAGATGGTAGGTGGATATTATCTGCGATTTTTTACCCAGGTAGTATAAGTAATACCTGAGTAAGGAGGTAATGCCTAGTAGCAGTAGTAACCGGGTACAAAAATAGTACCTGTCTACCCAGGTATAGACACTACCTGGCTTATAGTGACAGCACTAATCTCTGGTCGATCTAAAATCTTAAAGTACCGCTCTGTACAAGTAACATTACGCGCACGGCATCACGATTCACGATAAGTATCCCTTCCTCGCTGCGATTACTGTGCGACGATAGGCGCGTGAAATGTCACCGGAATTGGAGTAGCGAATCAGCTCGCGTCGCGCGTTAGGCGCTTCCCTCGTATAAAGAGCGGGGACAACGTGTATTGGATTTCGCCTGCGTCGCGGGCGACTTCTCCTCGCCATGCTGTGCTTCCGTCCTGCTCAACTCGGAATGTCGTTGTCCTTGTCCCCTCCACTCGGCGACACCAAGCGACAGCCAGGATTGGCCGGCCGGAGGGGACACAGGCGTGGTTAACCTCCATCGCGTCTTTCGATAATTGCACAGCTCACTGTGCGATCGTTTGTGCACATTGTCATGAATAACCGAGTCATCTTTCACGACCTTCGTTTTATACCGCGGTTGATTCTTACACAAGTCGGGTATGCGAATATCCGAATATTTAGGGTATCACCTGGATACCAGGATAATTTGAGAAATATCCAACTACTTGTCTGGTAGCCGGATATCCTCTTTCATGGGAACTTGAAACCTATAAATTAGAGCTCGGAATTAGTTGCCCATTTCGGCTGATTCTCGGGAGCTACGCCTTCTATCTTTCCCTTGGCGCGAGCAGACCACGCAAGTGACGGTCGCGGCCAGTCGCGACTTCAAGCTTGGAGGCGCGTCCTTCACTTGCGTGGCCCACTTGCGACAAGGGGAAGATAGAAGGCGTAGCTCCCGAAACTACAGCTCTGCTGTAGATACTACACAGGTAGTTGACTATGATAATGTTTGTCGCGAATATCGAAGTCGCTTTCTGCTGCTTTTGCTCATGTTCGCGGTTGATGTCTAGACATCACCTATGATCATTAGTATTCCTCAAATTATGCAGGTATTTGGGCACCTGATTAGTTGTCTGCGCCATCGGATACTATTTGTGTACTTAAATGTAAATCAGAGCTCGGAATTAGTTGCCCATTTCGGCCGATTTTCGGGAGCTATGTCTTCTATCTTCCCCTTGCTGCGAGCGGGCCACGCAAGTGACGGTCGCGGCCAGTCGCGGCTTCAAGCTTGGAGGCGCGTCCTTCACTTGCGTGGCCCACTTACGACAAGGGGAAGATAGAAGGCGTAGCTCCCGAAACTACAGCTCTGCTGTAGATACTACACAGGTAGTTGACTATGGTAATGTTTGTCGCGAATCGAAGGCGCGTCCTTCACTTGCGTGGCCCCTTCAAGCTTGGAGGTTTTCTGTAAGTGAGCTCTGATGTAAATAATATTCGTAAACCTTCACTTTATTTCGCTTAGTTCACTTATTTCACGCTCTTCTTGATACTTATACATTAATACTGGATACATCTCATGACAATTTTCACAATCATTCAATGATAACATCCGAATTTTAAGAAGATTTCACACGGAATGCGATCGACATCTGGCCGCAGCATGTAAAAATAGCGTTCGCATTTCTTTGGCGCGAAATTCTCTTGACGTTGGCCATTTTCGTGATGCTTGACGTCATTTCACGGTAAATATACAGCATAATTATTTTTCGAGAGCGAAGAGTGGTTGACTTTACGTTCCTAACGCGCCATTACATACGCAAGGCGCATAAAGGGAGCCGAGTTTACGACAGGTCGGAACTAGAATTGGGTCGAACATCGACTACGCGGCGGTTCTGTGCTTTTGCGTTATGCGAACTTGGAGACCGGGATGTCCGCAACTTTCTCGAGTGGTAGCGGACTGATTGAAATTTCAATCCCGAGGCGTTTCGCGAGAGAGGAACGTCGGGAACAGGGAGCGATCGAGACCGGATTGAAATCTTACACCTCGCGTTTTTTTTCTTTCTTACTTGTTCTCTTTTCAAGTTAAAGACGTTACTCTCAATAGACCCGACTCACGGTCGTTTTGTTACTTTAGATTTTGAAAGGGACGGGCGTATTACTTCCAGACTTGCGTGCGTTAAATTGGGCGTTCGTCGCTAATAGGCGTTGCTGGCTACGAACGTCTCTTCGCTTCTTGATGCTTGACGTTTTCCTCCATTTAAGGGAATACTTTCTTTATTAATGTTGGCGAAGTTAGCGTGCGATACAAAAGAACACGACTTAAATGCGTATCATCCCACCATCTTATGAGCCAAGTCAAATATCACGACGCGTTTCGCGTCGTAGAACTCCAATTTCATTTTACCAGCCACTCTCGCTGAATAAACACTGATTATCAAGCCCACTTCCTTTATTATTCTCCGTACAACGAGTAATTGCAAAACACATTTTCGATTATATTAAGGTGATACTAAAGAAAGAGATTCACTGAGCTAATTCAACTATGGCCCACGCTCGTACCTTGACATTTTTACGAACGATCGAAAGTCGCTTGTTTTCCAACGAGAATGCCGCAACACGTATAATAACCCGCTCTGGACAAATAGATAAATAAACAATCCCCGAGCCTCTCCAAGCTGCTGCTGGAACGCTCAGCCGTCGATGGTAAAGCTGGGGAGTCGGGGTGTTCGCGATTTACAGCGTGGAACCGATACGCTCGTCGCCGCACGCGTGGTCGTCCACCGACGGGCCCGACCGGTATACACCAAGCGGCTAGGGGGCCCAGGGGGAGAAAGAGAAGGAGGAGAAAGAGGAGGAGGAGGTGGAACGAGACAGGGGGCAGCGACGGGGGCGTGTTGAAAATGCTCTCACGGCGAGCGAGCTGAGTGCGGGCTCGCTTGCCGTGTCGCGGGATAATTGGGACACCGTGTATTATCGCTTGCGTGCCATACGCGGTGCGCGGTGTGTGATTGGATAGGCGGAGATGGGTCGCGCGAGATAGCTGACCCTAACTAAGGTGGAAGACCGACGTCGGGGGTATATCTCGGAGGACCATCTTCTCCATCTGCAGCGGCGTTACCTATCTACGTCACGGTTGATGCATGGCGTGGGCGTTCCTGCGTTTGTACTCAGGGGTTCTCATTTAATTATCGGTCCAACGTCTCCTACCTCTCCCCCCGACTCACGGTGTGAAATTCGTCCGATCTAGGAGAAGAGAGAAGAGAGATGGTCTCGGGCGAACACACAGAGATATCCTTCATCTCGCGCCGGTGAACGACGTCATTCCGTTGGGACTTGGGAAACGTGCTCGATAACACAGGTGAGGACGATGGTGTGCTGTTCGGTTGCAGGGAAATATTTGGCGTCTCGCTGCAAGTCGTGCGGTACATGCGATTACCTCGGCCAGAAGTCGCGAAAAATCACACTCTCGTCGACGCGCGTTTCCGTTGCCGGCACAGTCTCGCGAGAGTGCTAAATTGGGTTTCTCGTCGATCGAAATTAGTCCGATCGAATCTTCGTTTCGACCTGCTAAATGCATTCGGCGAATTGGGACTCACTTGTTTTCTCGCTTATCCACCTCGGTACCGATCGATAGCCATTGTTGACCCAGAACACCGTCGACATCGTAGACTCGAACTTACGAAAACGACAAGGATATTACCTATGAGAGGAGAGCTCTCTCTCAGTCGCAGAATGGCATCGATTAGGTATATCGCACCTCTCGCTAGGCGCAATCCTAATTTCCCGCTCCATTCGCCGTATATTCCATTATACAAGCAGCCTTATTGATTACCATCGACGTTGTTAATTATAATTCGCGAATTGTGTGTCGGCTTGTACCGGCCAGCGGTTGTTCTTACGCTCCGTCGTCGTGCTCCTCTCCATCCTCTCTCTCTCTCTCTCTCTCTCTCTCTCTCTCTCTGTCTCGTTTGCGAAGATACGAAGAGGGGGCAGGGGTTTACCTTCAATCTGAATCACCCCCTCGTTCCTATTCACCCGCCGTCGCCGTCGCCGCCGCCGCGTAAGGCCGATTATAAATCACGACGTTCGGCGGTGCCCTTTGACGATCGAGGCCGGCGTTCGTACATCTACACCCCGCGAGTACAATACAGCAGCGACTCACGGACGGCTCGTGTGAACACACTCGTGCGTGCGCGCGTGTGAGTGCGTGCGTCCGCGATCATCCCCTTACCCCCACGGTGGTGGATACGAGACCGAGTCAGTCTCATACGCACGCACATACGACAGGCGAGGGCGGCAGGACGGGAGGGCGAGAGAGCGGGTGGCGGGACGAGAGTCCTCATTAACTGGTTATTAATAGCTCGGCCGGCTCATATTAATGACAGACGCATCTGCTTCTTATATATCTACCTGTATGTACCGGACCTTCCTTCGCTCGCTCGCTCGTTCTTCGCCTCCTCGCCGAACAGTCGACATTTTTAGCGCTCAGCAAGAGAGAGAGAGAGAAAGAGGAAGAGAGACGCGCGCGAGTTTCGATCGTCTGTCTCGTTACAGCTCTCCGCTGTAAGTTACATACGGCCGCGTGGATAATAGCCGAAGATATCGTAGATTAATTTGATCACGCGGACAGTAGAACGGCGAAAGAAACGCGAGGAAGCTGTGGACAAGGGCAATTTTTGGATTCCGCTTCGTTCTCGCTGTTGGTGGCGGTGTAGCCGACGTCGTCCACGTGTTACAGGTGTTTCGTTGAATGACTCTTCTCTCCCTCTCTATCTCTCTCGCTTTTTTTCCCTTTTAACAGATGCTTATCGATGGTAAATGTAGGCTACTGTGAACGCGGCTTCCCGCTTACATATTTTCTCGTGTAATCGTCGCCGGTTCATCGCTGCCGAGCGATTTAACGGTGCTAGATTGCTCGTATGTAACGGAATGTGAATTGCGCGAGTCGTAAAGAGATCTAGAAACGTAACGATCGTCGGGGTACGACGCATGCCTCCTATCTCCTCTTGCACACGTACGGAGACGATCGATTTTATTTCAACTGTTACTTCGACACGTCGTTTCGCCGAGCTTTGCTCATAGATGTCATCGGCGACTTCCCGTGTTCCTCGTCCGTAACGAGGTTCGAATCGACCGATTAGCACCGATCACACTGCGATCACGAGTACGTTCTCGAACGTCATCAACACTCAGCGAAAAAAATTCGTTGTAGGAACCGTGCAGAGATCAAGAACAGAATTATCAGTTCTGATAAAATTTGTCTCCCGTGACCAACTTGACTATTGATAATCGAACATTGTGACAAAACTGATAATCAAAATTATCAACATACAAGACCGAAATCTCAAATCTCCACGTGCAATGTTGGGTCTACAAAACCCAAGAATATTCGGTTGCTCATCAAGTTTTGTAGAGATTCCGGGAAAATTTCAAAACAGCATAAACCTGTTTGCAGATTTTGACTTAATTGCGCTACTACCTTAGCGCAATAATAGCCAAAGCTTTTTTACATCTCTGAAAGAAAATGTGTTAAAAAATATTGAATTTTGACAAAGTTGTGATAATTCAAAACTACCGAGCTCCAACAGATCCGGACTGTTCCAAAAAATATGATTGTACGCGGAGGGTTAAGAAAGACATTTTGATTTTCCCTCTTTACTTCTCCTTACGCGTATTTCATACCGCGGGAGATTACACGGTTCACCTCTCGTAATTCCCGACGGACACGATCAGCCTGAGCCTCCTCGGGGCCGGCGTCCACTCCTGGTACGCGGGACGTGATAAATCGCGGCGTCCACGGCGACGTTCAGTAGCCTCCTGATGGCTCGCGTTCCCCAATTTAAGCGGTATTCAAGACGACACAAAGAGCCCGGTAGCTCATATGTCATCGCGCCGCGCCGTGGTCTACGGCGGTCCGGCTTCTTCGTCGGGCGCTTCTTTTGTCGAGACGCTGCAGCTTGGCCATACAGCCGCGCGGCCGCGGTGCAGATAGATCCGTGAACAGCACTCCCGCGTCAGGCGACCGCGCGGGAGTGCTGGCCGCACAGGCGAGGCGCAAAGAAGGCGCGAGCGAACGCTAATTGATGTTACTGACTCGAAGTGACCCGCCGTGTCGACGCGTCGTGTGTGGCCACACGGCCGACGAGTGAGTTGAACGAGCGAGCTTACGTACTTACCGGCGTTAAACGAGCGTCCCGTCTTGAATCCGCCGACTGGTATACAATCGACGTGCCCGCGTGGCCGCGTGTGAAATTGCGCAACGCGAGCGAAAATTCGCGATTCGACACGGTTAGTCGCGTCGGTGCGACGCCGTTAGCAGTGATGCCGAACGTGAGCTCGGGATGCCAGTCAGCTACGTTAGTCCCGTGCTCTCGACATAGGAGAGAAAGAAAGAGAAAGAGAGAGAGAGAGAGAGAGAGAGAGAGAGAGAGAGAAAGAATGGGATTTCAAGTACGGTTTTTAAATGATTACACATCTGACACGTCGAATCATCCCTTTCCACCACCTCCTCCTCCTCATTTCTTTATATTTTTCAGTTTGCGTTGCAGTATCCGTTTCGAAGCGAAACAAGGTACTTCTAAATAATCGTGCGCGTGGTCGCGCGATCCAAAACAAGCCGCCACGATGTAGCAACGACTCGGACGAGGAGTCTACGCGCGATGAATCGTGCAGCTGTCGGCGCGAGAGCGAGATGATACCGAAAGTCGGCAGCTAGCCGAATCTATGCGAGGCCTGTTATTACTTTTTACGGCACCCGAGACCGGAGAGAGACAGAGGAAGAAGAATGAGAAAAACGGCAGGAGGCAGGGCAACGGCGGAGGAGGGAAGGATAGAGCTGGGAGAGAGAGGGGTAAGAGGGACGCGAACGCGCCGCGTATAATTTGACGCTTAGCGACTTAAACGTTTTGTCTGTGATCACTGCGACGCATCTATAATCTTACACGTGGTCGGCCGGTCAGTCTTTCTCTCTCTCTTTCTCTCTGTGCGTCTATGTCTTTTTTTCTTTTTCTTCTGCGTTGCACGCACGGCGGCCAAAACGCAGCTGCCCCGATTGGAGGTGAATCCCTGCGCGACGTGGCGGACGGATTCCCTCCCTCCCTTTCACCCCGCCGTCCCGCCAGTCCACCCTTTTCGTCGTTCATATCCTTTTTCACCGCCGGCGCTTTCTACGCCTGGTGTGTGCCGGCGCTATCGCCGGTGCAAATCAGAGCTCGGGTCTATTCGTAATGGGAGTAGCGTTTTGGTCGTGTTCGAGTGGTCCGCCAGACTCCCTCGGATGGAAATGGAAATCAAATTACCGGGCTAGGTGCACCAGTGAACGACCGGTCTCGCCGAGTGAATGACCACTGAATCTACGTTTATCTCCCTCCCTCGCGGCCGGATATCCTCGCGATGAGGGAGAGTCGAGTCGATAGTTCGCACGACGAGACGGACGAGAAACTGGGATTTTTGTTTCTCATCGTATTATCGATAGTTGTCGCTTCTTGATGACTTGATGATATCTGGCAACCAGCATGTCAGATCGGCGGCTTGTTCGGTAAAATTAAGATTAGGTAAAATTAACGCGTTTACCATCATAATTTATTTAGAAAGCTATTTCTATAATCCTTACTAATCATTCTGTGTCTTTTTATATAATAGTGTAAAACAAATTTACCTGACCTTGTGTGTGTATCTATATTGCGTATTTTATACGCACAGTAAAGTAACATCATTATTATTGATTTGTATTTATGTGAACTTTGAGAAAAAAATGTCCATTGTCGCACGTATGTGATGTTACCCTTTCATGAGAAACATGAACTGGTAATGAAATTTTAAAACTGAAGTTATTGAGTAAAATTGAAATTGAAATCGTACGCTATATATTTCGAATTATTTCTTGTTAATCAATCTTTTCTCCTCGCAATCGTGCCATACGCATATGTGCGTTTTAAGGCATTAGAAAACTCAGATTCTCGGTACAGGCGAATGTAAATTCCCGTTTCGTGTCGTTTCTCGCTGTGAGGTCCCATCAATCGAAAACGAGCGTGGCGCTTACAAATTTACCTTGAACATCCGTCCACTTTCCGGAAAGCAGCCCGCGTCGCAGCACGGCACCGTCTTCGGGGTACCAGCGACAAAAACATTCGGACCCCGTGAGAGACTTCGGCCTCCCGTTGGTCCCGTCAGCGTCGTTCCGTGCGCTATGGATGCGCCAGCGACTCGGGGATGTGCCGACTTGACTTTTTCGCGACCGCTGGCGTGATACCCTTTTTCGACAACGACTATTCTCGACCGGCCTCGGCTCGGTATCACACGCTTCTCCTTGCCATCCCCCTCCTCTCACCCCTGCTCCTTGCCTACCTACCTACCCCCCAATCGCTACGCAGACCCGAGTTCGGCGTAAGTGCGAATTCCTTCTTTTTCTCTCGTTTCCTTTCGTTGGGCGGACGTGATTACTGGGAGGCCGAGGAGTTCTAAGCTGCTGCCCGTTCCTCCGGAGCACGGACATCTTTGTGGAGGAGGAGGAGGAGGAGGAGGAGGAGGAGGAGCAGGAGACGAAGAAGAAGAAGAAGAAGAAGCAGGAGAAGAAGAAGACGAAGAAGTAGTTGTTGTGATGCTGCGAAGAGGAAGAGCGAGAAGGATACGACCGTCAGGGTAGCGGCGGAGGGGCATAGGCGGCAAGGCAGCAGCGATCGGCGGAGGGACGGGGGTGTACAAGAGCAGAGGTTACTTTTAATGTCTCGCGTCACGCAGCCCAAGGCACCGTGAGCCTCGCCTCGTCCTCCTTACTAATTTGGCGCCAATTTCCAGGCAACCTCCCGAGCAAAAACTAACCGAACCATATACCGCTCCCTCCTACCCTACAGTATATACGTACACGTGTACCGTGCACTTCGACGCGGGGTTCTGATTAAATGCTACTCTGCCGAGTCGTTCCCTCTTCCTTTTCCTTCTTCTCGCGGTGCCCTCCTCCTCCTCTTCGTTCTCCCCGGCCCACCATGAGTCTCTCTCTCTCTCTTTGTCTGTGTCTCGGTGCGGCGTGGTTTCCCACACTGCATGGACGCGATGTGATACGAGACGGCGGTTACTGCAGCGCGCGTTCGTCCACACCGCGCTGCGCCGCGTCGCGCAGCACGTGTGCGTGTGGTACGTATGTACACGCGGATGAGGTGCCCCTTTGGCCGCGCCGCGCCGCTTTCCATCACGCTCTCCCGCGTCGGATCACCATTTTTCTCGGTCATCTTCTCGGCGGCGTGCGATGCGCGAAGAAGTCGTCTATGAAAGTGTCAGACAGACATGGAAATCCGTGAGACAATTTGTCATAATATGTCGCATCGAACCAAGTAATATGTTCTTCCGACACGTCTCTTTCTTCTTGTTCTCCATTCTTTTTTTTTCTTATAATACGTTCGTGTAGGAAGTCACGATTGGTCCAAGCACCGCGCGCGCATTCCTGCGGGCGCATAGTTGCGTTAACAACTACCGAGCCGGCCGATTGGAGTCACCCACTGCAAGGTGCACGATATTATAGCGTCCTGCCGTCTCTCAGGTTCCCACGCGAGCCGGTCTAAGCGCCGGAAGGGCAAGTACGCGCCGCTCGTCGTTGTTCACGAGCACTCGTCGATAACGTCGATCGGGCCGGGTGGGTTATGCAAATACAAATCTCAGCGGGCGTCACTTTAATGGTGAGGCGACCTTCCAGCGATCGGCCAGCGCAAATAACGCCGAGAACGAAGTGAGGCGTCTTCACGCAGCACGTTCGGCTGCGGAGACGCCAGGCTGTGAAGTCAGGCAGAGAGTCTCAAGGTAGGCAGTCAGTCAGTCAGTCAGTCAGACTGCCGGTCAGCGAGAGCAGTCGGGACCAGGTCGAAGGTGCGAGAAAGAGAGAGAGAAAGGAGATGACGAATTGAAGAGAGAAGGTGAGAGCAAGCGAGCGAGGGAGCAAGCAAAGGGAGAACGTGGCTTGGCAGGCATCTACGGGCAGTATATCACGTGGGCAAGGATAAGTTTTTGATCGGGCTTCGCTATACGGATGACTCCCTGCTGCTTGACCTCATCACGCCACGCTATGGGGGTCTTTATATACCACCATCGACTGCGCGTATCCTAATCACCTTTTGTCTTAAGCCTGCCAAACTCTTTCTCCGAGAAAGACCGGTGCGCAGATTCCACTGTCGAAGACACCTAATATCCGTCATCACCATTGAACAACGAGTACTTGCGAGTAGACCGGTCTTCCGGTGTATATGTGTCTGTGTGTGTGTATTTGTGTAATTTTTAATAACCTAAAATTATGCCAATGAAGGTCAAACGAAAATTCATTATTGTATCTCTAAATTCAATCATGCTTGCAGGTCTTCCATTTACACTTAATTTGTTACACACACTTACACTTTTGTAACGATACATAGGACATTGTGTCCACGACTATTCCTTATTTTGACTCTAGATTAAAGATTGCACACATGAACGTCGTATGTCGTTGTGTCATGTCAGAGAAGCAGCATTTTTTTATTGATGTATTACAAATTATGTATAATTAATAACTCGCCATTAGACTGTCATAAAAATTCATATTATATTTATACTATCAATGTTTTCATCTTACTTTATAATTACAATTAATTGGGAGATTGTACATTGTTTCAAGGTCAGCTGCCGTTCCCGGAAACGATATTGAGGGCGTTCAACGCGTTGGCGCTGGGGTTACGGGGTTTGTCTCCCCACTCACTCGTTGCGCGCCTGAAGTAGTTGACGCGGTCGTTCACCTTCACTTTATGAAATTGTGTAATTCATATCTCAATTACGCGTGAAGATACGTAAAGATAGGGATAATTCTGTTTATTTCTTTAGCACCTAGATTGGACTATAAATTATAGATTTGATATAAGCAGATTTTTTCCATTTCGGGTTATTTTTGCTTATGTTTGCTTTTCTTCGACCTTTTTCGATATGTTTATAAGCCTATTCTTTGTTAATTGTAATCTAACATTATTCTCTATATTTCTTGAGAAATCATGAATAGTACTCTATACCCGATCCGATTTTGACTTGTTTTTCTTCTTACAACTGTTGTCAATATTCTCTTGCGTCTTTCTAGGTTACTCAACCGATTTGACGATAGTTGTCTTTATTGTCTAATTAATATTGACTAATCATTCTTTTCGCGTAAATGGATCGAATTATTAAGACACCATGCTGGGTGCGCGGCAGTAAAATCGAAGAGATAGTCTGGATCGGCAAAGACGTGCTTGCTTGGTGCGTCGGTTTGTACATTGTATTCTTTCACGTGGCAAAGAGACGGCAAACAGTACGTTGGTGTTGGAACCAAATTACCGGCGACGGCGCCCATCGTATATCCGGACACGTATCCTCGTCGATCTTCGCCTTCTCCGAGAGATCGCTGAATCCACGAATCTTCGTTCTCGCTTATCCGGCAATGACGAAGATCTGCGAGTGTGTTCAGGGTTGCGTCAGCAGTTACCTGGCGATCGCGTTCACGGCACGTGATCACCTTGTGTCGTTGGGTTCTTACCCGAACTTCCCGTTGATCGTGTGGTGTTGGCGAACGGGTGAGAAGATTATTGTCATAGACACGCCTGTGCGCGACGAAGTCGGTCAGACGATCAAGGTAACTCCGGTTGGTCGCACCATCATCGCCCAAGTAGGCAAGACCTGCGGCAAACTACTCACCTGGGAGCTTGATGTCGTCAGCAAGCTTGTCATCTTGAAAGGCACGTTAGGTGACAGATGTTTCGAATCTTTCGTGTCTAACTATACAAGGCAGATTGGCTTAAATTGGTTATGTATTTATTGGTTATGTATTTATCGTTTATGTATTTATTGTTACAGAAATAATGGAAAAGGAATTGAAAAATTTTGCAATTATCTCTTTCAGAAATATACTTATGCTATATGTTTTTTAGAAAATGTATAAAATGAATATTCCTTTCAAAACATGAATACTATTCCATGTTCAGAAAAAGAGAGTTTGCAAATCCTTCATCACTGTTTCACAACAGATACATAAACCAAAGGTCAACATGATCCTTAGACAAATAGATCCGATCCTCTTCTGCGCCAAATGAGGATCCTCGAAAGAAATACATTGTTTCTACAAGTATACTCGTGTCTGTCGCGAAGATCATGAAGTAAAGCTGCCTGGCGACGCTATAATTCACGGGGTTGATTGGTGTCCCGTGCAGAATGATCCATTGTTGGCCATCACAGACAAAGACGGTCACATATACCTGAGCAGATACGACGGTACCGGCATTCGTCAAATCGTCCTTTCGCAACGCTGTGGGATTTGCCTGGATATCGAGATGCCGGAAATATGCTGGTTCCGAGGTGGAATCATTCTCCGGACGACCTTCTGTCAGATTCGTTACTTTCAGAAAAACCCGAAGACCGACTTCTGGCACAAGCAGTGGTACATCAAGTCGATCAGTAAGCCGTACATCTTGGCCGCGCATCCCTTCAAGAACGATTGGCTCTTTTACTACACTCTCGAAGGCTACCTCGTGCAGATGGTCTTCCCCGAGAACGAGAACACCGCGCCTAGCATTCAGCGACACCTGCAAAACGGCAGTAGGTATCGCTTCCTCGACTTTGTGCGTCCCTGGTGTCATCATCTCGCAGTGACGGACGATCTCAAGGAATTAACCATTCTCGAGAGCTACAGTGGCAGCGAAGTCGCCAAAGTGGAGCTTGACATGGAAGGCGTTATATCCGATCAAGCCGCGCATCCGGACGACCCGTTGATCGCCGTCGTCAGCGATCAGGGTGAAATGGTGATATTGAGTGTCATCGATCCGGAAAAGCCGATGATACTTATGCATTTTCGTCTTCAAAGGAAGCCCCTCGATCTCGTTAGATTCTCGTATTCCGGCAAGTAAGCCTCAAGTAATCCCTTTGTAGAAGAAAGTCTATTACTAGAATATTACAATATTAATAATTGAGACATTACAAGAACAATTATCATTCGTTACATCTTGCGAAAACAGCTTCGCTGCAGTCAGCGTCGGTTTTACTTATTTATTAAGTTATTTATTTATAAATGTCCAATCCTCTTGATAATACAAAAGAAAAATATTTTTAATATAAAAGATTCTGTGAGATTCTTTCTCTCTCTCTCTGTTTCTTTTACTCGGATCGAGTTCAACTGCACCTCCGCGACGCATAACGTTCGCGAGCGAGAGAAACGGGTGCCCTTTTACGCGCGGATTACACGCCTCTCAGTCGCGTTCGATTTATCTCCCTCGGCAGATTCCTGATCGCCGCGCAGAAGGAGAGGGGTAATTGCTATTGCGTAAACCTGCGGCGCGACAAGCCGTGGAGTGTGACGGCCCAGCTACGCTTGAACAGACGTATCACCGACGTAGTGTTGCACGACGATAACGACGACGACAAAAACCTGAAGATTCTTGCTCTCTGCGTCACGTACCGACAATTCACGGCAGGTCACCAGCTTCGCGTGTACGACGTGCCGCGACGCGACACGTGTTACTTGATCGACACGATCAGCAGCGCGATCATCTCGCTGCCCGGGCTCTATCGCGAGCTGCGTTACGCGCCCGGCGACAATCCCCGGATGATGTTAGTCGGCTCGCCCTACCTCAGCCGACAGCTGCACATGGTGAAGTTGCGCGAATTCAAGAACGCGACCTTGGTGGACACGGCGCTCACGGGCCACCACGTGCGGCTCGCACGCGTCTTCAGCGACCGACATTGGTTCATCACGTGCGCCTACGACGGATTGGTGGTCGTCCGCGGTAAGATACGCGAGATCGTCGCCGTGGTGTCGACGCATCACAGACTCGACTCGGGCAATCGGAAGGCCATCGTCACCCCCGAGGCTGACAGGCTGGTCGTTCTCGGTCATGACGGCTCTCTGATCGCGATATGCATTCATCGTGCAGGCAAGGTGTGCAATAACGAGAGAATAATTCGTGATTTCTTCGCGATAATTACGTTTGAAAGTACTATATAATTACTGTCTAAACTTCTTGGTATCAGATCTCATTTAGAATGAGTGAAAGTACGCAATATCGAGTGTACGATTTAGAAAAAAGAATGTATCTACATCTTGTTCTCAGTATAGAAGAGAGAAGCATTGTCGGCCGTAACCGGCACCGAGAATTCCACGTATCCGGTGGATCACGGATGGCGCGAGAAGTGGATGCAGAAGATATTGGAAGACTATGCTGGCCTGGACCCGGCGATTCGTGCCTCTTTGACTCGAGCCCGACAAGAGTTCCCGGTGAACGGCAGTAACGAGACTTGGGAGGAATGGCGAGAAGGCGCGCAGATGCGCGAAGAAGCGACGCTCTATGTTGCAGAAAGAGCCACGATCATGAAGGATCTGAAGGCGTTGAAGGAGTCTGTGCGGCAGCTTCTCGACGCGAACGAGACGCGTCCGGAAATAGAGAGACTACCGGTGTCCGCGTTCGACGTGGACAGAACGGGTCGCGATCAACAATCCAAGGCGGCCAGGGACGAGCGTGAAGACGTCCACATGGAGCTGGAGCACGTGCAGGCCTCGACCGATCGCGTGGCCAGCTGGATCAAAAAGACCTTTTGGGATTCGCAGATCGTGCTGGGTCGCTCGATATTTTCTTTTTGCAGTGATACGGAGGTGACGAATTACTCATTGTTCGCGGAGGATCCGTACTTCAAGGAACACCTGCAGTGGGCGCAATTCACCAGGGAGTCGGTGCGCAACATCGTCGACGGCGACGCCTTCCAACCGTGGCGTGTGTACATGGATGACCAGCTCCAGGCGGAACTCAGCAAACCTGTGAGGGTGCGACGCGAACACGAGGAATATAAGATGGACGTACTCTTCGAAGAAGAGGAGCGCAAGATCGACCACGTTGAGGAGCTGACGGAACAGCCGGCTTTCGACGGTGGGATGCAATAATTCTCTTGAAAATTCAGTTCTTTTTTATATCGGTTGAGAATGAGTCGAATCGAACGATCAAATCGTCTGATTCTGTGTTTCTATTATCACTACGGATATTTTTCTCTTTAGCTTCTGGAGTCGTGTATTGGTATCGCGTTTGTTTACAGGTATGACGACGCGTCGATTCGTCGAACAATCGCCTCATTATTACGCACAGATCGAGTCTTATGGGTTCGTGCAGGCGACACTGGAAGATCGTTATCTGATGGACGACTGCAACAAACTCCGTATTTACTTCAACAAGCTCTTTGATAATATGTACGCGGCGAAGGAACAGGAAATGAACGTGATCAAAGAGAGAAATGAAAGGATACGGTATATAGATTCCGAGATGAGGACGATGTTCGGTCAGAGTTTGCCGCACGTTCCCAAGGATCCGCAGTGGCATCCCAAGGTACATTGAGAGAAAAAATATCTAGAAAAACAGTAAATACTTCTTTGGTGAGTATTAATATATATAATGTATTTATTTAAATCTAAATTTTTTTTAATGAAACAGAATAAATAATTTTTTTTTCATGAAAAACTAAGACTTTTTTAAGATTTTAAGAAAATGCATATTTTCTTATTTGAAAAGTATTTTATATCAATACAAATAAATATATTATTAGTATCCATCGAATGGATATTTATTATTTCTTAGGTATTTTTTCTCTCAGTGCAAGTCTCAAATATCCTCTTTATCGGATATTCTGAAAGCTGAAAATTTAATCGATTTAATAGTGGTAAAATTTTAAAATAACAATAAATTTAATTTAAGATCCAAAGATCAAATCATTTTAATGCCTGATAAATAGCGGATAAGAACTTTTTGGCTGACCCAACAATTTCCCCTCTCGGCGTACTTTAACGTGAATACTTGTACGGGAAGACACACGAAGTCACGAGAGCTGTCAATGAAATATGTAACGCAAATGCGATATCGATTAGGAGAAAGTAGAGAGTGTTATTCAAGTGCACGAACACGAAGTCAAGGCGAAGCCGTACGTGTCGCCGGCGTTGCAGTCCATTCTGAGAAAGCATGCAGAGGCCGTACGAGTCAAGCAGTTGCTACTGGCCGACGATTTTCGCGAACGCGCCCTGATGAAGATGATGGACGGCGTGCTGGAAATCCGATGGGAGGATGCCATCAAGGTAGACGTGCGTGAGCCCGCTTGTATGTTGGAGAAACAGCCGGAACAGTACACACCGGCCGATATCGCGGCTGTGAAAAAGTACAAAACAGACGTAGAGGTTCTGCGACAAGAGCGCGAGCGTTACAAGAGAATACTCGAGGCTGATTACGCGAAGATCATTGCACAATTGCGCGATGGCATCGACAAGTTTGATACCAAGCTGAAGGAGCTTTTTCAGGTGACATGTAATTTTCTGTCAAAAAAACTTTTGACAAGGAAAGAGCACTTGAGATATAATTTGTTTTGATGTAACGTTTTATTAGTCCCGGCGTGTTAATTAATTGAAAAGGCTTTTATAATCTTTAGCAGTTTAATTGCTTTTGCTTCTGAAAAAATTACATAACAAGGAAATAGCGTGCTGATATTTTTCTTATCGTGGGATATAAATTGATAGTTAAATTTCAATTTATATACATATATTTTATTATCTTTAAACATAATACTCATACTTTAATATATACTTGTAACGTTACGCAATGGTAAATAAGCGAAGGCAGATTAAAAATACACACAGATGATAGATATATAAGTATACGATTTCAAAGTCGCATGGCATTTAGGGTTAAAGCGCGGGTCAAAGTAGATATATGCATTTTTCACGTGTGCGTTGACCGTCTATCAACGCTAACGCGACCTTGTTTACGCGTTAATACTCGGCTCTCACCAGCCTTTGAGTTACGCGATTACTGGACACTTTGGTACACGGCGTCGTTTGCCTTGCAGAAAAAACTACAAGTCGACACGGCGATAAATCAATTGAAGTTGCGTCACCTGCGCGGCCGTGCGCGCAACCTGGCACGGGTCGAGGCGCTGAAAGACGACGAGCGTGTGAAACGTGAAATAATCGAGACGCGTCGGCACAGCGTCGTGTTGGAGAAGGATATGCGAAAGCTCCACGACGCGTACCAGGACATACAAACACAGCACGACGCTCTGTGCGCTCGTGAGAAGACGATAGCACGAAGATTGCCGCAGGAATTCCCTTCGTTACCCAAAATCCACGTCGAAATGCTCGAGAGTCAATACAAGCGACGACCGAAGGTGTCCCTGAAGAACGCCACCGCCCACGATCTGATTAATCTTGGACGATACCTCACGAGTCACGTCAGGCCGGTCTACTTACCGGCCGCATGCGCGGACTATGCGAGAATACTCGAGAGTCTGGACGCGCGACCCGTCACGCTGCCGAAATCGGTCCACACGAGCCACTGGGACCACCTGGTCCAGGCTCGTCGCCAAAAGATTGAGCTGGAGCTGCGGATCCAAGCGCGGCAGTTGGAGGTGATCACGGCGGAGCAGATGATCGCGGATTTCAATGGCAAGATCGACGTCAACAAGTCGCGCGTGGACTATCTCGGTGGCGAGCTGAGACGGATGAGGGATGAGCGAGTGACGCACGAGCAGGACGTCGAGTTGCAGCTGGTGTTGAAGAAAGGTCAGGTGGAATTGGATCTGCGTGGCGAACGACGCGACACGGTGGACGCCGTCATGGTGTCGCGCCTCGAGATCGAGAAGGTCAACGAGCACATCCTCGCGGCGGGCTCGCGCAAACTGAACGCCTTGAAGCGCGAAATCGACCTTCACTATGGTATATTATCGCTCGAATGGCAGCACCGTTGTCTGAGGACGCGCTTCCGGGAGTTGGAGGAGGACCTGCACTTCCTCAGGGACGTCACGGTCACCAAGGACATGCAAACGTATCTGAAGAGGGTGGCGAGAAAGTGGCGCGACGATAAAACGACAGTGCGTCTCCAGCGGCAGATCGAGGCCGCGACGAACTCGCTGGAGAAGACCTTCGCCGAGGAGACGGACAAGCTGGAGAAGATTCGGGATAAGATCGCGTCCATAAGGAAAAAGAACGCCACGCTCGATCGTAGTATCACGGAGATGAACGTAGCACGCTGGAGGATGGAACATGAACGAGACCTCGCGATGGAGGCGAGACAACGCGAACACATGGACTGGAAGATGCGACTATACAAGCGGCGATCCGAGCTGGTTAGGAAGATTCAGGATAATTACACCGAGCTGTTGGCGTTGCAGTCCGAACACGAGTTGTTGTGCCTGCGAAGGTATCCTACGTTGGAGTTCTTTGAGACATTGGATGATAAGGGCAAAGTATAATTAACGTTATATAACATACTTCGTTGGAGTTAACTAATATCAGTTAATTAACTAATTTCAGTTAATTTTTATATTAATCGACGCTGATTTTTCTTTTTCTAAACTGTTCTGTGTCCTTTATAAAGACGTTGTTGAATCTTGTGTCTTCTATGTCAGTTAATAATATAGTCACTGAAATAAAACGTCTAAAAGGTACAAGTTTCTGCTTAAGTTCTTCACGTATATCCATCATGTTACCTCAATCTTCGCGTTCATTTATAATTAAATTTATACAAACAATTGCGATATTACCACACTGCCAGGAAAGATATCGACTATTTTTCCTCGCTGACAAACACAGCGTAATCTCGTTGATCGTTAATTTCACAATCACGAGGCGGCGGCGGCGGCGGCACAGCGGCGCCCTCCTAAACTTCGCTAAATCACGATCGACGACGCGGCGCGGGATTTAATCGGCGACGTTTCGCTTACGTCTTGCAAAGGACAAGCGGCAATTTGCACGGCCGGCATAAATCACCGGGCGACCCGATCTCGATACATAATGGGTGCCGCTCGCGGTCTCCACGCTCTTTTTCACCATAAATAACAGTTCTAATAGTACACCGGCCGAGATGAATGATGCGGTCGCAGCGGCGGATCATCGGACCGCCGCAAAGTGCCGCGTACGAATCAATTTAATCTGGGAAATTCCCAGGTGGCCTCTCTCACTCTCGCGCAAAAAGAAAAGGTGAAAGCGAGAGAACGGTTGAAAAAAGGAGAAAAAAACGAAAACTCACTGCGCGACGATTAGACGGCGGTTTGGGCGACGGTTTCCTCGGTATATTTCACGAGGCGCGTTTCTCCAGGATGACGCGAGCTCGACGATCTGAGATCGCCGCGACCCTTCAGAGAAGGCAGCGGTCATGTTTGAGTGTGTGTTGCGCGACAGTGTAAATATTTTCGATTTAATAGCGATATGATATTTATTAATGGAAACGGCCATGTCCCGCGGTATTACGCGGCTTATTCTCCGGCGCCTTTTTCATTCGGCCGCCGTGGTGGTAGCCACGGCGCGCGCGAAAAGAGAGAAAGAGAAAAAGAGAGCAGCAGCGGCGATATCCGTGGCAGTCGATCGATTAATCATCGTTCTGCCGCTGACGCGTACACAATGCCGCCGTTGTCGTGGAAGGAGACGAAATTGGGATGGTGGAGTGCCGCTTTGTATGTACCTATCGCTCGTGTGAGGCGAGGAACGCGCCGCGGTATACACACACACACACACACACACACACACATCGCGTAGTGGAGTTCACTCTGCTCTCTGAAAACGAGTCTTGCTGTAACGTAAGGCGTTGTTGCGCTCACGATGTTTGCATTTGTTATTCGCTACGACGTGTGTTTAGATACTTTCGTTTCACCGTAAAGTAGACACTGCAACAAGAGCGCGCCATTAATCTCTAAATCTTTTGTCTGAGTAATATCGTGATATCTCGCGCACGGTGACTCTTCTTGACATTCAATGTGATTTAAGTCTCTACTTTTAATTGTATGCATATTCACGTAATGTGATAAATCTTGTGTAACACGCTTGTAAAATTGTATTTTACAGCAGTGTCTGTACAAACGCTTATTACTTACGTATTATTACAGACATTAATATTACAGATAGTAAATATTAATAGTATTATAGTACAGATCTTATATAGATCTTATATAGAAATAGTACAGATACTATCTACTATTATATGGATGTAACCAATATACTTAACATTTAATTTGTAACGTAATGCACGATGTTACGCGATTCTATTTAAAAATTAAATCAATATTGCAATTTATTCGGGATGTATGACGTAATTGTAGATATATATTCCAGAGCCATTTAGAAAGTTTTTGTGATATTTATGACTATATTCTTATAAATCTTTCCAGCGACAGATGAAACTATTTATTTATTAACGGAAATGTATGAATGTGTGCTTAAAAAAATTACAATTTTTTAGAATAATTATAAATAAAAAAAAGTAAAATTAAAAATTATTACGCTAAAGTAACAATGAATACAGTTTTAATAGCTGTATGTATAATTGTGTATATATAATTCTGGATATATATTTATTTTCTTTCACAAATAAATTTTTCAAAAGATAAATCCAGGAGTTTGACAGGACTCCAGGACTTTCAGTTTAACACTCGCGGCGAAATACGCGCACGCGACCCGCTCTCGCGAAATCAGCGTGAAAGCACCTGCACGCGTGCACGTGCATTTACAGTAACGTGCCGCGGTAGCCCGGGAGGTTCGCGCTGCAGGTTTCCGCGGCCGCGTATCACGGAACCCGCGAAAGAAAAACGGTCGTTATCGAGAGAGCCGGCCACTCCAATCAATGCAAATCAAATCGAGAGCCGCGAATACGAAGCGCGTAGTCAAATCAAGCGAATAAAAGCTTCATGAATGTAAAGGACCCCCTTGAATGCGAACGCGGCGTACGCGAGCCAATCTGGTAATGCGTCTTCGCCTCTTTCTCGCCCGGCCCGCGTACCTCGTTGGCGGAAAAGAGAAGAGAAGAAAATATCGGCGCGTATCGCATCACGCGCGGAACGTCAGGTACTCTCGCGTTGTAATAGACATTGCGTTGAATATTGCACGACGTAACGGGGAACACGAACGCGACAACGAATCGTGGCTGTGGGTTGAACCAGTGATAAACCACGTGACTCAACTATCACGAACGATCCCCCGTTAGCCGACGCGAACTTTTCATGTCTCGTGGAATTGAACGTGAAGAGGCTCGCGTAGGACAACTGTTTTTAAAGAACACACCTGTGATATTGATTCAACGTTGATTATACAAAAACTTAACTCTCCGTGCACAATCGCATTTCTTGGGACATACAATGTACAATCTGGGTCTCTCAGACTCGGGCAATTTTGATCCACAGACATTGGAAAACCTAAGTAAGATAGTAGTGCAATAAAATCAGAACCTGTAAACAGATTTGCGTTATTTTGAAATTAAAAGATTGCTTGGAAATTTAAGATACTGACATTTTTCTGTAAAGATTATGATATATTGATTGCCCAGATTTATAAACCTTTTTACGTCAAAGTGCGTGCAATAATGAATTGGACTTTGTTGCTTTATATATATAAATATATAAATTTTTATTATTTTTCTCATATATATTGCAACTTTTTGTGAATTTAGTCGAGTCGATAGATATGTACATCGCTTATTGGATTTATCATGTCCACCTAATCATCGTCGTTATCTTTAGCGAAGTGTTGATGTCTACGAGGGATGCAATGTCGATGAAATCCCAGAGCACAAAGTAAAACTTCTTCTCTCACTTCCTCTCTTTCTTTCCATTATTGCAGTGCCGTATAAGGCGAGACGATTGCGAGACCTCGCGCGAGACAGGCTTGTTGGCGCAATAAAAATTTGACACGATCGTCCACATTGCCGCGGAAGAAAAACGGTCGAACGGACGGGCTGGCAGCGACCAAGGGGCTAGGAGGGGCGGTTGACGGGACGGGCGGGGGGCTAACATTGGCTGACTTTACGACTCGCGCTACGCGCAGGGCGAAAGGGACGACAGCGAAACTCGTTATTATCCGACCGTACTTCTTCGTGGGGTCCAAGAAGAAGACGGCCGCCGCGGTTGTGCCGGCGATGGCAACGGCGGCGACGGCGACGGCGGTGGCGGTGGCGTCTGCGATGGCGATGTTGTCTTGGGTCTCAGGCTTGTGCACCGTGGTTGCTCCATGGGCCACTTTCCGACCATAAAGAGACAAAGGAGCGTTCTTCTCTCTTACCCCGCGGAAGGCAGTAAACTCTCATTTTCGCGAAATAAAAAAGGCGCCTGGAAGCGCGCGACTCGACGCCGCGCGTTGCGGAACGCGCGAGGGAATCCCCTCGGCGCGTCCTCGGAATTCCACCGCAACGGATTCTTCGTCGGGTGTATCCCGACGAACGCAAGTACCAGATCGCTCAAAGCTTTATCCCTCGGAATGCTCGATCATCCGTAACATGAATCGCGAGCGACAAAAATCGAGTGGCGCGACGACGGCGTGAATTATGCAAACGTTCCGTCCAAATGGTTCGACTCTATCCCTTGCGCCTTTTCGTGGAATGCGAATGTTTTGGAATTTGCTCGAGGTATTGTGATCTATGTAGAGAACAGAAAGCCGTAAGAGTATATCTCGCATACACATTCATTCGGAGAACATTAATATGTCTCAAAATATTTTAAAGACATCTTTGAGACACAAGCAACTAAAACATTATTCTGAATTTGAAATTCAGATCTAAGTTTTTTATATGAGATAAGTCTCAAGTAACAATTATTACACGGAAAAAAAAATTTGATTCAATTAACCAAATGTCTGGTGAAATATGAACGAACAAGAATCCTGGCTGAAATTACTAGAATTCTGATAACGTTAACGAGATTTTGGTTAATTTGAACAGAACAATCTTGTCAATTTGAACAGAATTCTGGTTTGTTTATGTTTCATCAGATAATCAATCAATACAACCAAACTTTTTTTCCGTGTAATAAGAACTCAGCCTTTAAGACGTGTTGTCTGGCTGGATCTCTAATAAAAAGTGTTTCCAATAAAACTTTTTTACACGGATGTTTCAATTATTTGCGCTGTTGTTGAATTCGGAGTAGATCTCTCAGAAACTCACGAAGATTGAACATAATATTGTAGAAAGCTGCGACGGAGTTGCGGATGTGTTTATGATCTCGGAAAGCGCACACATACATAAGACGGGAAGTACTCTTATTCCGGTCTCGGTCCCACGGGTGGACTCTGCCAAGGCGTGACGTTAATCCTCCGTAAGCTGGACGTTTCTGCCGTTTCGCCATGCTCCGCGGCATTTGCGTATGCACCGAGTCGACGTGCGCGAGGCGTCGGCGAATCGGTTGGGACGCGTTAACGCCACCCTCGTCCGTTTTCGGCGGATTTGACTGAACACTCGCGACGTTCCATCGTCGTGGTACCGCCGTGGTAACCAAACTAACCTCGAGACACGACCAACCTGTCTTGGATGCACCGGTACGACCTTACCGTTTCCACAAGCGCGTCCTTCAAAATATTACGCGGAGCGAGAGAAATACGTCTACTACGTGGTTTACTTACGACAAACTGCGAGAGAAGAAACAGTCTTTCGCGCAAATCGGCATCACATCACGATCATTCTCGACGGTCCTTCAATTTCCGATGCCGAAGATTTCGCAAAATTTACGCCAACTGCTGAGGTAACAACGATAACCGCAATCAATGCATTCCCGTCGACAAACAAAATTAAGGGATAATTCTTCATCCGGTAAGCTCCTGGCAAAGTTTCGCGTTGTTCTAAGCTTCCAATGTTCGAAGTTGGAAAATTTCGCGATAACTCTTGCGGACGAATTCGCCCGGTGAAGCAAAGCTCGGACGGAGAGAGAGCCCGCTCGAGCAAGCTTTCGGCTTTCTTTCTCTCTCTGCCTCTCTTTCTCTCTCTCTCTCTCTCTCTCTCTCTCTCTCTCTCTCTCGGGGTTGGCTACGCTGGGACTTGAAATATACGACCGGTGCTTATTACCATCTTTATTCTACTTTGTAACTCGGCCTCGAACGGAACGAGTAGTAGGAGGAGGCGCGACGCGAGCCTCCTCGTCGGTCGGTCGGACTTTACGATTACGAGACTAATCTCGTTTTAATGACAGGGTCCCACGTGGTCGGCGAATAATGAAGTGTCAAATCGGCCGGGCGCGGTGGGCGTTGTTTTCCACTTTGGGTCCCCGGTTACATTGTATAAACGTGTGTCTGTGTGTTGCGTGAGTGCGTGAGTGCGTGCGTGCGTGCGTGCGTCTGTCCGTACGACGAGAGAGAGAGAGAGAGGGGCCCCGGCTCCGGTAATGTATTCCGCGGGCAGATTTTAATTAGCAGCGGGAGGATCTCGCCCTTTACCACCAGCCCCACTGTATCATTATGTCCTGGTACTCCCCGCGCCGGCGTTACCTGTTTCGGAAAACGTTCCGCCAGATGTTTCGCGGCCGTCACGCTCATCGCCGAATTTTACGCTGGCTTTTTCGAGTCGGCAACACGAGAGGCGCCGCAGCGCCTTGTGTCCTACATCCACCGTCCACCGTGATACATATTGTTCCCGAGCGCCCCGGGAAAATCAGGGGGCACCGTGACATCGCGGGAGAGAATTCCGGCGTGTCCAATTCTAACGTATCTCTAAGAATGATTAGTCCTTTTGTGCGTTCAACGACGCGTTCTTCCCGCCGTGGAGAGATTTCGGTTCTGTACCTGACGCTGGAGAATCTCACGATTATTTGTCGATTAACGTCACAGACCCGTATTAATAGTCGTTACTTGAAACTTGTTCCAAGCGAGATAAATATTCGAATGTGAAGTTAAATATGCATCCCAAAAAGATGTAATCTCATCCCCAAGAAATATTTTTATACATGGCCTCAAGAGGATTCCTCTAAAACCAAACGGGATATATTCTAACGCCCAAACAAAATACTCTAGTTGCAAAGTGTTATTTCCTGTAATTCCATATTCTGGTCAAAAACTTTTCCCGAAAGAGTATTCCTTTCTTAATGAAGTGGACTATTAATTGGATATAACCATTGGATATTACTCCATCTTTCCTTTTGAATCCTAGAGAAATGTTTACTCGAAACAAAATGTGCGCAGGTATAAAAGACGCGGCAAGCAGGACTTGTACTGTATAAAAGACGAAATTTCTCTAATTTTATTAATATTGTGCTTAGAAGATTTTCTTTTTAATTTTAGAAAAATCCTCTTGAAATCTCACATATATAAGAGGATTCCACTAAGATTGAAATTATATTTTTTGGGAATTTTTCACAATACTGATATCATCTCGCATAAGTCTCGTATGATTCAACTAGAGAGAAGTCAAGTCTGACTCCAAATTAAAAGCTGAATATCTCCCGTGAGACAGCTTCAAGTAACGACTGTTGATACGGGTCTGGGAAATTAGCAGAAGATTTCGCAACAACATCCGACTGTGGGTCAATCAAATTCGACTGTGCTCTTATTCTCGAGCCAGAGGCGTACGAAGTGTAAGATCGCCGTGTACTTTTCGCGGCGGGCTGATGTAAGCCCTCCCGATGTGTTTACGGGTGTAATCACACGGTGATTTTTTTCTTCCTCGCAACAATATGCGCGAACGATCGGTGAGAAGCGGACGGGAGCGCGGAGAAAATCCTTTGCACGTCGTCGCGGGCAGGAATGTCCGCTTGCGCGCGATATTTACGATCAAGGGAACGTGGTGTACCCGCGGGCGGTGCGCGGAACAATGCATCGCGCGTAGCATGCGATTGGTTGCACGCGACGCGTGCGGTGCGACTCTGCTTGCGCGCTCTCGCAAAAATGCACATGTGCACCACTGTCGGTGATGCATAATGAGTTGCATGTCGGTACCGCAAGGAGCCCCCCTCGCGATGCAACTTTGGTCGCACGCCGTCGGATGGACGGACGGACGACTGCGTGTGTGCTTGCTTGTGTACGCGCGCGTGCGTGTGTGCGTGTGTGGTGTATCGAGTTGCATGGAAATATTCCGCCATGCAAGAAGTCTCGCGATCCTCCCCCACCTTCGTCTCCTCTCTCCTTGTCTGTCTCTTTTGGTCCCGACAGCTCGCCCCCTCGCCTTCTCTCTGCTACCCTTTTCCCCTCCTCGTACCGTCGGACGCTAATGACCTTCGCCGCGTATCAGTGTAATTTCGCTTTTTCGCCGATGGTAATTCCGGCTCCAAATGATCCCGTGGTTTTTGACTAATGCGCGCTATTATGACGAACGAGGACGAGAAGACGCTCGTCCACCGCGTTTAATGCCTCGGCGCACGGCCGTGCGCACGGATGATCGGACGCGTGTTGCGGTAATTAGCATATTAGCGGAGACTGCGAGTAACCTCGACGACGTAATAATCGCGTCGGATGCGGTCGCGAAAGCTAGCCCGACGTCGGGGCCTTAATAGTCGTCGATTCGTTCCCGGCGCTCGTTAGCGCTCATAGTTGCCACTCGCAATGAAAATTGATCCCGCCGATTTATCAGCTTTGCAACCTGCACACGTACTTGAGCTCGCATACGCGATCTCGCGTTGAATCTGTCTGATCAAGAGCTCGTCACGCGACCGACAGTCGTTTCACTTTACGAGGATAATTGGCCATATTTATGCAAGACTGATCCAACCCACAAAATTGTCATTTTTAAACTTTTGTTTTTTTTACCTTTTTTTAATGGGGTAATTCATATTTTTTTCACAACAATTTTTTTAAAACAAGAAATATCCAATCTTTATAAGCGCTATAAAATTAGTTAAAAACAATTTTTATTTCCTACTAGTTGTATATTTTTATTCATTTTTAAAAGTTAAGCTGATCGATGAATACCTTTAAAGAAAAGAAAATTGACCTTGTAAAAGCGAAAGCGAAAGCTCGATCTCTTGAATGATTATGAAGGATCTCAGTACATCTATACTTTTCATGTATCAAATTTTCATATTTATTTTCTTTACGTATACATATATGGGTTGAATCATTCTTGCAAGAAACTACGGCCAATTGCTCTTGATGGAATATCTTGTTGGTGGTGCGTTTAATGTTTTTATCCCGCCACTTCTCCCCTCTCTCTTGAGTGGAAGTAAACGGCGATTATGGAGTCCGAGACACTATCGTGTAATGTATAATTGATGCGAATCATATAATTGATTCGCGGGATAAAAAACTGCCGTACATGGTAATGCGCTCGCGATAACGGCCGTCACCGCGTTTGCCGTCGAAATTTCCATCCTTAGAGTGCCATCCCGCAGACAGTGCTCCAGCCGTTCTCCTTTTTTTATTCTTCTCAGCAATTAGGAGCGCATCAAGCGACCGTCATAAATGCGCTCTCCGACTGAGCAGTCCGAGTCGGAACGTACCCTCCGCGGTTTACCCTGAACGACTTCTCATTCAATTAGCTTGAGCTTTCCAGATGCGCGGTCGCATTCGCGATCACCCTCTCCCTAACAGCGATATTCTGTACCGCTGTTCATGACAGTGTTGGGCATTAATCGAGTAAAATTTTCTCTGATTAAAACAACTGACAGATCTATAATAAAAATTATTCTATTGTCGTGTGTGTGTAACCATGAATAATTTAATCGTTTGATGGAATTAATTATCAATCAAACTTTGGTTGGATTGATTATTCACTGATTGATGGTTAATTTCACCAAACAATGAAATTATTCGTGATTAAGAATAACCCCATCGACTGATGAAATTAATTAGTAATCAAACTTTGGTGTAATTTATACGCTGATTCTTTATCTCTCAAAAGGAAACGCCAAGTGAATTTATTTATTATTCATCTCACGAACTTCGACTAAAGTACGAGAATCTTTCGCGGTCGCGCACTCCCTTTCGTCAGGGAACGCTCATCGCTCGAACGTACCCCCTAATCTTCCATCCTCGCCGTAAGAGTCTCGGCCGCGGAGGCTCATTCGGCTGCGCGTAGCTCCTTCACGTTACGTGGAAAATACGATTATGCGAGCGCGAACCCGTCCACCCCGATGCACGTAGGAGTAGTCGACGAGGAGCACGCCGCTCGTGCGTCACGACCGTCGGGACTGCCGGCTGCCTCGAGAAAGAGAGACAGGGAGAGACGATCCTGCAGCCGCCGGGCCCCGGTCCCTCTTTCCCTCTATGCGCGGCCGCCTCCGCCAGTCCTCCTGTCCGTTCCCTTCGCGCCGCACTCGCTCTGGTACCGATCGTCTCGTTTCCACGCGAAATCTCGGCCGCCATTAATTCAGCGTCGGCCGACAGGTCACTCGAGTAGAACAGCCCATTACAGATATTACAAGCTCGCGTAAGGGCAGTCCTTCCTATCCCCCTCCCTCTCTGCCACCCTGCTCACCGCCGACTCGTATCAAATAATTATTATTGTTGTTTGCTTTGCGGCTCGTTCGCTGCTGCCCTTCCGTCCTCCCCGTCCCTCCTCCCTGCGACTGCTCACGGTGCGGCTGCAACCCCCCTGTGCCTCCTCCTGGGGCCCCGTTTGCCTTTCCGCGATGGGTCGCTGGGGTGACCGGCAATTTGTTTCTAAATTTATTACCGATGACTGATAGGCGTGCACAAGAGCGCTGCCCTCCCCTTCATGCCGCCGAGCTGCGTCGGTGATATCGAATTGGAATCGGCTTGCGGGCCCACTGTGGCTCGCGGCTTCGGCCTCTCGGACGCGCGTCTTGCGGAGAGCGACGGAGCGGAAGGTTTTTCGATGAGGGTGCGAGCGCACTGCGGCCGTAGTCGTAATAAATATTGCGAGAGATGGAGAAAGAGAGGCAAGTGGGATATGGGGTTGAGGGAGGCGGGGAGGGAAGGTGCGGATGTAACAATCGCGGTGGATGCTCGCGACGTACGGGCGAGGTCCTCGAGAAGTTTCTCCGCCGCCTCGCCAATAGGCGGATCTAGGAGAATTGCTGATTCTTGTCCCCCCCTCCTGCCCCGTTCGGAAATATCGCACCTTCGTGAAACGTGACGCGAGAAAGAGAGTCACAACCGCAACTTCTCGCGCGTTGCAATACGAGATATTACGAGAGCCTCTCCGGTGAACGCGATCCTTCTTGGATAAACCATCATACACACACACACACACACACACACATACATACATACACATGTACACAGAGTCCATAAATAAGATAAAAATACATTGTGGTCGGGGTAAGTGGATTCAGCTTATTGCCTCGAGAGTAAAGGAGAGGGGCAGGGAGGAAAGGATGAGATTTTTCCGATCTCCCTTTCACTCTCTCTCTCAGTCTCTCTTTTTCGATCGTCATGAAATACACGACGATTCGCCGAACAGCGATTCCCTGAAGTGATCGACCATGCGGATAGTCGAGTTACCTAAGTAGACGAAGAGGGAAGAAGGGGAGACATTCGCCGGTTGCGAGGTGGTAGAAAACGCGAGCGCGAGTCGACTAGAGGACTAGGTCGGCACCGGAAATCGCTATTTTACGCAGTCAGCTCAGCCCTGGACTATCGAATTAGAACGGGTCTACTGCACGCGTTTCACACGTGGTTCGACGAAAGCGAGCAGCAACGGTTCTCACGTTTGCGTGCACCACGGAGAGGCAAGGAGAGGGCGGTTTGCAAATAAGAATCAAACGAGGAGGGGCGGCGAAGGAGGAAGGGAAGAGAGGAGAGCCTGGTCCCTGAGCCCATCGAAACTACCTTAAATACAGGTCACGCGTGCTTTGCCCGCTTTCTTTTTGCAACGCGGTCGTATTTGCCTGCTGTCCGCGTACAAAAGTCATCGTTAGAGGAATCCGTGGGTCGGTTGGGACCGGTATTCTCTCTCTCGGACGCTCGTTTCGTGCACGGTCTTCCGAGCGATGGGAATGACGCCTGTCGATCGACGACATTGATAGGAATTTTTAGGTCGACCTCAGCGAGAGAAGAATCTTGCTTGCTAAGTAAGGGAAACGCGTCTGTGAGGTTCAGCAAAGTTCAGTCTTTGACTAAAGATTAAATTCGCACCTTTGATCGTTTGAAACTGAACAGCTACTGGTTTGTTCGCCTGAGTCAAAATTCGGATAATTTTTTCTCGATATTCTATTCAACGTTCACTTTTACACTTTGAAATCTGTCAGTTTATTTTCATTCTACTTAACCTATTAACTATGCCGAGGGTTCCCCCTTAGAAGCTACGAGTGATATTTTGGTTTTCTGCCATTTGGAGGCGCTAAGGATTTCAGTTCGCATATATATTCAAGACACCCTGATTCTTCGAAATATACAAAAATTCAAAATTCAGGTCAAGAGGGCTGAAGTTCGACTCGGGTAAACATACGTTGATTCTCCAAGGTGTACAGTTGTTAGAAAGTCCGTGCCGAAAGAGAATAGAGAAGAGAATCAAAAATTTGGACTCTGGTTGTTCTCACGGGATAATGAACTTTAATTGAGAATCGAAGGATTTGTACTTTCATCTTTTTCTTCGCGGTGTAAGGGTGGCCGAGTCGAGACCACCCCCAGTATTTGAGCTTGAACTCTATGTCATTATCAGCGCTTTAATTGTCGAATGATACGCTCCAAGAGCGCTGGTCGCGATTCGCGTTGGACCACGAGCTTGAAATCGTTGGCACGAAATAGCCTTGATTCCGGCGAGTCCGACGAGATGTTTGCGCACGCTTTATCGCGATGCCGCTCCTCGGCGTGTTCTCTTTTCGGAAAATTATCCCAGGGGGCTCCGCCACGGCAGTCGGTGGGAATGACGGGCGCAACGATGCAAATTCCTAATCACTATTTTCGCATGTTCGCCACGGTGCAGCGTGTGCGTCTGTGCATGTATGTGTGCGTGTGTGTGTGTGTGTGCGTGCACGCGCGCCTGTATGCACCCGGCTGACGAAAGAAATAAGAGCGCGATCGTCGGTCTCGGTTTCGGAGTCGAGATGCGTGGTACCGCCCTGAACCCGGCCAAATCACTCACGCGACCCTCGATCAGCGTTAACGCTTCGTGCGTTTTGAGCGCACTCGCTTTTTTCCGCCGCTCATTCGACGTCCATCGATCACAGCTAATTTCGGGTGCGCGGCGCCCGTGCATAATAATGAGCCGAGCGCGCGCTGTGTTTTCACGATACGTGCGAGCCGCTACCTCTCGCGTTTCGTATTATTTTCGACCGTGATTAGTATCCCTCCGCAAAGAGAAGATATGATCTATCGTCTTTTTCGTTCTCTGGCTGGAGGAGAGACCGCCTTATACGAACAAGTCCGTACGTTTTAAGCGTCTCGTCTCGTCTCGGAGCGAAGCGTTCGTGACGACCCTCGTTGATTCGCGACTCCTCAGCATCGGTATTAATCCGGCCGGTAATAAGATACAACGACAAGACAAATGGTAAGCTGGGCGGCTTCGGGAAACGAGAGTGCGTGTATGTCACCCTTACGATTCTCGCACGTCGCCCTTTTCTCACGTGGGCTTTCCGTTTTCTACTTCTTCCTTCCGAGTCGAATTTTGTGGGACATCTAAATTTTTGGCTCTCTACAAAGACGCCGAAAAAATCCTGGGCAGAACATCGTTTACCACATAAAGTAAAGTAAATAATATAAAAATTTATTATTATGTATTAATTTTGTGTAATGAGAGAAAAATTTGGTTTTTCATTGCTCCTATGTTCTGTCGATTATTTAACGTTGGTCTAATAATGAATTGACGTTGATTTAATGAAACATTTCACTTAACTGTTTGCATGTATCTAATTTATTCAACTTACTTATTTTAAGAATTGATACGTCAAGATATACCTATGTACATATAATAATCAAGGAAGGGCATGCACATACGTTAATACTACAAGATATTTTATAGTCTAATGTACCGATTAAAAAATTTCAATCTCTTTACCTGTGTTCTGACCTTTGAAGGTCAATATCCTTAAATTGGCTGATTAAGAATTGGTCACCGTAACAGTACCTCACCTGTCCTTCGCAGGCGAGGCGGAGACCGCTCGATCTCGCCGAGGACGCGCTGGTCCTTAAACTCTTGCCGCTGTTCTCGCTCACTAGCAAGCGGTCCGTTTCTTCGTCGGCAGGGGCAGCCATTATATAGTAGTAAATATCGTAACGACTCCTCTCCACCAGTGCGCGAGAGGCCAGGCACGGCGAGTGGCTAACGCGCAAGGGCTAACCACGAGTAATTATGTAATTGCTGAAGAATTACTTACCGAGCCGGTCCCGCGGTCCGTCATTCAGTGACATTCCCGTCCTTTTTACGAGGGCCTGAGTGGTGGGTCGTTGTCTTCAGGGACCGGGTTGTCTTCCTCGGCCTCCACCTGCCCCGCTGGCCCCCTCATCCTCCGTCTCGCCTCTGAGTCGTTCCGCGGTGCCTTCTGCCGCTGCTCCCTCCGCCGTCTTTATCTTCTTCTGCGCGTCTCTCTCGCGTGATATCCCGACGTTGGACCCGCGCTCGTCGGGTCGGTGCCGCGGCAGCTGTTCGGCCATAGGTTGTAACTAAACCTCGCGTTCCCTCGGTTTTACACCGGGCACTTTTCTAATTTCGAGCGGCGGCGGCAGTGCCGCGAGAGCTGTGAGAGTTCTCGAGAAAGAGCGAGGCAGCAAGTGCGCGGCTACGGGATCGGTAACTTTGGGGCGTGTCGTTTTATTGCCGAACGAAACGGAAACGAAATGAAACGGAACGGATCAGACCGGCGCGGCCGATCGAGTCTGGTTCGAATCCTTCGTTCGTTCGTTCGTTCGTTCGTTCGTTCGTCCGTCTCGACGCGCGAAATCTCATCGTCGAGATCGTACCTCGCTTCTCCATACAAGGTTACTTGTCCAGACTGCCGCGGCACCGCGCAATTGCCGTCTGAAAACTGCACCACGCACACACACACACCTCTTCTCTTGATCCCGCGAGTGCCTCCTCGCGTTTTTACGCGCTCTTCTTCGGTCTGATACAAGCGCGTCAAGTGCGAACCGCGTTCCCTCTCTTTCTCTCTCTCTCTCTCTCTCTCTCTCTCTCTCTCTCTCTCTCTCTCGCACAAAAGGACCTGTTTACGAACGATCGGTCGTTACATTGTCGTTGTTGTTATCAAGAGACGCGGTAGCGCTCTCGCACCAAGAGTGTGTATGATACTAATAATAATAATACTTTATTGGATACCTAAACTACAAATTATGAAACACGATGCAAGAAGTACAAAGTAAACGTTATATTTACGTAGACCAAAAGGTACGATTCCCGTATAATCCGATGTACGCTCCGTTGGAAAATTGAAAGGCATGAGGATGAAGCCCGATCTGTAGGTATACGCGAGCGAATTTAATCGGCCAGCCGTGTGTTGTGCACGCGTCTAACGCTCACGAAGACCGCTGTCACAAGCGAAGTCGCCACTTCTCGAGGTATCGCGTTAATCTTCGTATCGCGTGCCGGAGTGCGCTTCCTCCTTGTACGCAAGAATACCATCATCCTGGCGAGGGTGCGCACGAGACATCGATTTGATACGCGGAAGTGCGGCGTGCCGTCACGATCGCCTCGTACCGCCGCTCACCGTCGAGGAGAGTCGTACTTCGCCAACGGAAGAGGCGGAAAGAGAATCCGGCCGAGGGTACCGGCGATACGAGTGCTATCGATGCGGATATCGATCGCGAGCAATCTTCGCCGGGAGCAGCCTTCTCGTCAGTCTTTTTTAACGGACGATTACAATGAAGATGATAAGTATGCGCGCACGGGGGTATGCGGAGAGAAACTGACGAAGGAACGACACCTCTCTGCGCGCACCCTGCGTAGTTTTGAGAAGTGAAACTTTTCCTGGCAGAAATACGTCGGATCGTTGCGGACGATCGATAATTTAAATCCCGAGCTACTTACTCGCGGTCGTTCCTTTTCAACAACTGATTTATACGCGGCTCTCGAAGGAACGTAGGTAGGTTGCTCGTGTTGTTTCCCTTTTTTTTACGAGAGCAACCAAGAATCCGCGGTTTCTTTCTTAAGAGCGGACACTTTGCATACCAGTTAAGCGGCCGATAGATAAGATCGGCGAGTTCTCTCCCTCTCTCTCTCTCTCTCTCTCTTTTTGAAAGGACGACGCGGCAATTTTACCGTCACACCCGTGCAACGCGGCTGATGCATTAGCGCGATTATGGAACCCCAATTTGTTGCCGTTGCTGGATAGCAGCAGCCCGTTATCGACACCGACGATCGTGTGCCTCTGCCCGCTTTTGCACGAAACTGAGACCAAGCGGTTGCGCCATTGAGCTTATGATCGCCTTGCACGACCTGTCGTTCCTCGTCGCGATTCTCCCAGGATTTCCTCGTCCGTGCGACTCGCCACCGTCAGTCAGGTGTTGCAAATATACACCTGAGTCGAAGTGCCGTACAACGTTCTGCAAGTTCGTTGCAATTTCTAGGGGGCTAACGTAGAAACAAAATTCGCCGTGTATTCGCGAAATAGATGGTTAAGAAATAATTTTAGAGAATGGGGCCAATTGGATCATGCGACTCGCGGGTTCAATTTATTTGCCTTGCGCGTGTATTCCCGTCTAAACACAGTAATGTTACATTCATATTTGTATTGTTGGTATACTAAATGTAGAAAGAGAGAACGAGCCCTTGTGTCGACAATATTTACTTCCTTCGTGTGAGATTACGGGCAAATTCGCTAGAAAATATGTATGTGTGTGTGTGTGTGCGCGCGTAAACACAGAAAAGTATATATTGTATTTAAGTGAACTTGTTTCAAGTAACGTAAATTTACCATCAAGTAAGCTCATCAAATATATTAAATTTATTCAAAATACATAACATTAATAAGTTTAACGTTTCAATCAAAACTATTAAATCAACAATATTAAATTAAACCAAACATTTTAGTTCATTTACTACATAGAGTCGCATTAACCTTTTCTTCAAGAAAGTTTTATGATATTTTTGTGAAGAGAATAAATTCTTCTTTACACGATAAAAAATAAACTTTTCTAAGATTTGTGATGTGTATATTTTCAAACTATACTATGAACAAAAAAATTCCTTGTTAGAAGAATCATTACTTAACAGAAGGAAAGTAATAAAGTGAGTAATCGCTTTTCGCAGAATGATATTTCTCTGTATGACGTGTGCAAATGTTTCTTTTTAAAAGTCGTAATTTTTCCACGACCGTGGAATAATATCGCGAACCGTCGTGGAGGAGCGACGCGGAGGCTACGTCGCCGAAAATCGAAGTCGAGACTAATGGTACATAACAACGTCGTAAAGTCGAGCCGTAAAGGATTACGGTAGCGCGGCATCGGCGCATTGGTCCTCTCGCGCGACCGCGAAGACTAAGGACGTTAGACTTGCGTTCGCGTCGCGCCTAAGATGGCACCGTGGCCGCCGTAAAACGGCGCAAGTCGTCTGAATTTGTTAATAACAACATGGTCGAAGTAAAGAAGATGGAAATGGAGAAAGAGAGCGTGCGCACGGTGACGCAACTTTACTCGCCGACACGTTCCCCGCTCTTTAACGCCGCCGTCGAGGCGCGAGAAGCCTAACGGCCATTAATGGTAACAGTAACCCGCGCTCCTTTATCGTTATTACGGGATCGTTAACGCGCACGTACGCATACACACACGCACGCACACGCACGTGCAGCGGGCACGCACATGAGCCGCGTGTCGTCATTACGCGGCCGTCCGACCCGTTAACGCGAGAATGACGTAATTAATGCTAGTCAGCGGGGCTGTAACCGCGCGCGAGAGAGGCACATCTTCCGCTTTTTACACGCTCGCGACTCGTCACGGACATGTGGCTTTTTATTATCGGGCTCTTGCGCGTCCATGCGCCTATGCATGCATGCATGCGTGCATGCGTGAGTGCGTGCGTGAGCCCATCGCGCGACCAGTAGTTGGATATCGATGGATGACGGCCGCGCGTTGCGATGGACGTCGGAGAGACGGCCGGAGAGAAGCGCAAAGGAAGGTGCATGCATCGTTATGTGTGTTCCGGACCAGAGAGAAAGAGGGGAGAGAGGATCATCGCGATTAAAGAGGAGACTTTGCCTCCTATTTCCGTATTTTCGTGCACGAACGCTGTTCGCGACTTAGAAAACCACAATTCAACCCGAATCGAAACCTGGATTCTATATTCGATCTTGGTATTCCATTTAATGTCTATTTTGAGATCCTGAAGACAATATCAGCTTTATCGTTTTTATTCTATTTAGCTTTGCTGAAAAATCTTTTCGAGAACATACAAGTTGCATTTCACTTTGTACATTTCATTTTGTTTATTTTGTACATTTTTTGATACTTAGAGATGTTAAGTAAGTGTTTTATTTCCATGTATATAACAAAACCTACGTTGATCCTTCAGAATATGTAAGGGGTTGATTATGTATGACACAACGAAGTGAAAAGGTGAACAAGTTCACTAGATATTGATCAATGAAATTGTAAGTATTCTAATAAATTTGTTCACTTGTGGTAATTTTCATCAAGTTACATGATGTACAATCAACCCCAAGATGTTAAAAAATTTAAGTAAGAAGGGCTAAAGTTCTGTCTCGGGTCGTGTAACGATTATTATTTCGCGTCTTTTTCTCAGGAACAGATAAAATCACAATTCTTGATATTTCTAATATTTTCTTTTTTTTTCGTTCAATTCACTCCGCAAAGATCCCTCTTCCGCTGCTGTGCAACGCGTGTGACCGCTGTCACAGTCGCGATAAGAAAATTACGTGGGGTAGTGTGTAATTCTTATTCACGGATGGAGAGAATCGGCGACTTGAATCGCGGACACCACCGATATTCCCACATTTATCAATGAATGCCGCTTCGTGACCATGTTCTTGTCCCCTGCTCGAGATGCGAATCTTTGTCGCAGGGACAAGTTTCGCGAGGTGAACGCCCACGGTGTGTCGGTGTCGGGACACGTATGGAGTACGAGAAACGGCGACAACAAAGCCTCGAGAGTGGAGCACACTCGGATGGGGTCCTCTGAAAGGGGTCCTACGTGCTCTCGCGGCGTTGCGTGTCACCGCGAGGCGACACCGCAAAGGAATTTTTCTGCTCCGGGGAATCGTGTCGCGCGGGGCGAATCGCCGGCGCCGTGGACAACTTGTCGCGCTCTCGGCGACGGCGGACAATTCGATACCAGATGGCCCACGGCTGCATCGCGTGCAATGTCACTCCAGCTGACGCATCGGAGGTCGCGTCGAGGAAAGCGGTTGCGGTTCGTCGTGTCTGGGAATCGATTCCATCGAGATTTCGTTAAACCTCGACCGCATCAATCCCCGCGTGTCCAACCCCGCGTATACAATCTTGTGATCACCTGAAAAAAATCTTATTCTTAGAGAATATCCTCTGAATCCTCAAGGGAATTCTTCTAAAAGTAAAAGGAAAATGTTCCAAGCACAACATTTTTTAAATTTTAGAGGAATCTCGTCTTGTATCTATAATACAAATCTTGTTCTTAATAAAAATTTCTTCTAATGAGAGAGCATTTTCTGTACTCTTCAAGTAGAGAGATATATATTCTTCTTGATTCAAAAGTTAGAATAATATCTAAAGAAGAATTCCGATTAATAATTAACTTCAATAAGAAAGGAATATTTTTTCAGTGAAAAATTTCGCTTAGAATATAGGATTACACGAAATAATATCTTGCAATTTGAGTTTTTTTTTGAGTGTTGGAATATTTTTTTTTTAATTTTAGAAAAATCCTTTGAAGGTTATATGTAAGAAGATATTCGCCGAAAATAAAATAAAATTATATTATTTTGGATGATCAAGATGTCGGCGGATGCACGTCGAGTCGAAATAACGAGAAACAACGACGGTAACTGCATTTTCCCGCCCTCTTTCCGCAAGCAATTTTGTAAAATAGCCTCGCGCGCTGGTTCAGGTAGCTCTTATCTAGATATCAGGTACTCGTGACGGCTATCTCTTGTTCATGAAGCCGCGTTCGGTTCCAGGTGCCTGATCATCGCGATAATATCGCTCGTGGTGTGACGCGCGATTGGCTATTAACATCGGCGACATGAGATCTCCGTATGAGGTGCGAACATATTCCAGTGGTCGATGACGCGATAAAGACTGACGACTTTCTCGGCCGATTTCGGGATAAATTTCTTTCCTCACTCTTAACTTGCGCATAATCTCTTCCAATAAGCATTTACGATAATGGGAGTGCGAAAAATTAATTTGGAAAGTTAGAATCGAGGATATCACGGGAAAATGACACGAAATTGCCTTAAGAAAAGTTACGTAATTGAAAAAGAATAAAGTATGCTTGTAAACATTCATATAAAGGATGTCTTGAATAACATAGTTACTCAGTAAAAAGTAGTAGTAGTGTACGTGCAAAAAGAAAATATATAAAAATTGTATGAATCCCAAGTCACGAATAAGTCACGGTTTTGAGTAGCACGGAACCAATTGACATTTGTATCGGAGTATATTGAATAAAGAAAGAGAAGAAGAAAGAGCGCTTGTCGACAACATTTATCTGTTTCGTATGCAGTCACGACAAATTCGCCAGGAAGAGTATGCGTGTACAACCATCTTTTTCTAATAGTCGTAACTTCCGCGACCACGTGGTGGAACAACTGTGCTACTCGAGAGTCACCCGAAGAAATAATGAAAGACACCGCTCGAGAGAATTCGGAGACGTCGCGGGAAGAACCGATATGCCGATATTGAAAATGATCGGTGTTGAGAATTCGCACAGTCGACGTCGAGAAAGAAAAGGAAAAGACTTCGATGAACAGAAACGTTCGACTCGCATTGGCCCGCGCGATTAGTCCAATAAAGAGCGGCACCTTACGATCGATCGGCTGTCGCGATAAACAGTTTCCCCCCGCGCTTTCCCTCTCGTTCCGGTCGCGTTCGACGGATTCGCTTGTTTAGCGGCGTAATTCCGCCGGGCCGGGACACGACATGTGCGGGACGCCGAAATTGCCGAGGCGATCTTTATCGGCGGTGCCCGAGCGCGCGAGATACGTGGGACCGATATTCACGGTTCGGCATGGAAGCTCGCCCGTGGCGTCTGATTAAACGGCCGAGTGGCCACGCTCTAACGTGTGTTTAGAGCGCGCCGCCCGCTCGCTCACCTCTATACGTGCAACGACGGCGCGTCCGTGGTACCTGCTCGTACCACGGCGATTAGTTCGTATCGCTCTTCGATTAGGGAACGAGCGGGGCCACCCGATATACCTGTACGCGGCCGATCGAACGGCCGTGCACGCGTGCCCGATGTCGGCGGGCGATTGCCGGATGCTAGACGCTCCCGAGTCTCGGAGCGCGATTCGCGCAGGTGTGTTCTACTAGGGCCGAGCTCTCATGGCGGAAAAAGCGCCTAAAAGCAGCCTCGGCTGGCCGCGCTGCCGCTGAGACCGTATCGTTACGGTGTATCGTTGTGTATAATCGCGCGTACACCGCGGTGCTTGATGATACATCCGACGAGATAATGAGGAGAGTCTACTTTCGCGACGGTGCGCGAGCACCACGCCTCTATTCCCGATGATTCGCACGGACCCGACGATATGACAATTATTGAGGCGTACGAGGCGACGGTTGTGTGCGTTGCGTCGGTGAGCAGGTTGAAAAAGAGGGAGGGAGAGAGAGTAGAGTAGAGTTTATTAATACTCTGGCAGTCAATAGCTTCCTAGAATTTGATTTAAGAAGAATCAAAAGCGCAAATAGGATGCCAAATTTAAGCAAGTAGAGATATAAGTGACATACTGTGATTATTGTACTATGAATACAAAACACAATAAAACTGAGAGATAGAGAGAAAGAGAGAGAAAGAAGGAAGAGGGGGTTTGAAAGAAATTGGAAGCACTGAGCGTTTTGTCGTGATTTGTTAAATGTTTGAGTAACTTTTAAGATCGAACACGTATGAGGAAAAAGGGAGAGCTTGTAAGTGTAGAGAAAGAGAGAGAGAGAGGGAGAGAGAGAGAGAATAATCAAGTACACAAACTGTGCATTGTAATTGCTTTCCGGTTAATGTGTTTCTCACGCGACCAATTAAAAGTTTAATGACTGACGGCCACGAAATAGCTCGACTTTCTTTCTCTCTTACTCTCCTCCTCTTTTCCTCTCTTTCTCTCTACCTTCTTCACACTCCGCCTAAATAAATAAGTAAATAAATTGAGATCTAACAAGGATGAAAGACTTGGCCGGAGTTATTGCTTAATCAGCCGCGTTAGAATTTAACACGCCACGTTGCGCATCTGATTTCCATATTTTCATCTTCATTACAGATGCACCAAAGAAAGTAAAATTAGAGTCGATCTTACCTCTGGGAAAATTCTGAAGGAGCCGAGGCAGAAAGGCGCTCACCCGCGGCCTTTTATTTTTCGGCGTTCTTTTTTCGTTTATAAATTTTACGGTGTAGGGTTTACGTAAAATCGACAAGTTTTAAAATTATCTTAAGTGATCCTTCTATGCTGAATATTCACGATTCTTCGCGATCGCAACAAAAAATAGATGAAAAAATTGCATTAGCCGAAGGGCGACTGTAAACTGAATCGACGTAGAAGCAATAATATATTTCGCGGTGCAATAAATCAGAGAGAAACAACAACGATGAAATTACTGATAGTATCAATCGCACACATTCATCGAGTGGCAAGGATTTTCACAAACAGAGACACAATTATCAATTGCATTGTCGGGAAACGTCGAGATATTCGGAGACTTCAATTACCATTCTATTTGAATAGAATTATACTTTCTCATACTGAATTGAATCAAGATTCGCGAATAACGGCACAATCGACTCGATCTCTTTGACGTCAGCAATAACGATTTGTATCCGCCAGTTTGTGGAACTGCATTTCCATCTATATACGTAACATAGACTCATTATTTGCATTTCAAAATGTGCTCTATGATCTATGATCGCGCAGCGAGGCTATCCTAATCAAATTAATTCGACTTATTTGATATTCTCTTTCTCAATTTTTTTCCCGAGTCGGAATTTTCTACCTTCTTGCTATTCCATTCAATACATATTTTGACGCTAAAGAAAATGAAAAGGGATATTTTGAACATCATTAGAGTCAAAGTAAGAGTAAATTGTATCATTAGAATTAAAAAATCTACTTTGCTAACTTAGTTCCTACTATGTTGTAGAATTCAAGATTTAACATAGGGCCAAAATTTCGACTCGGGTTTTTTTCCATTTGTTCTACTTTCGCATTATTTTGAATGAAATTACTTATTTTTGCCCACTTAATTTGCGCTTGAGGGGAATCTTCCAGTGTACATAATAAATTCCTTTATCTATATCAGTAACATCGTGGAATTTCATTGTCGTCGTTTGTGGTTCGTCCGGCCCAAAGTGACCACGCGAGAGCGACGGTGAGGCCCCGGCATAGTTGGACGCGATGGACCGGGGTTGCGCGGAGGGAATCGATGGGCGAGCCGACGTTAACCGGGAGACCGCCTTCTCTCTCCGTCGTCTTTTCCTTTTTGCCTTCCTTCTCCCTGTCTCCTGGCCTCCCTCCCCATCCCACTGCCGCCCTCCTCGTGGCGAGCTCCCTACGAAGCGTGCACCTACCTCCACCTTCCCACCCTCGTTCTCCCACGCTGCACCTGTCGTGCGCACGAGAGCGTCGGGAGAGGTGGTAGAATAAAGCTCTAGCCGGGCGAGCGCACGTACTCGGTAAGGTCGAAGCCACGCTAAATCCATTTATCTCGCGTACGTCGGTGCTACGTACACGTTTACGAACGGGAGAGGAAGATAAAGAAGGGGCGAGAGAAAAAGGACGAAGAGAACGAGGAGGAGGTGCAAAGAGGGGGATGATGGTTGATTCGCAGAGACACACCGAACAAGTATCGCCTGGGGCTTCAGGAAGAAAATATGGGGGGAGGGGAACATGATTTCTGAAAAAATAGATTCTTCTCTTTCCGTACGATGTTCGAAATCGTATGGAAGATATATTGCAGTCGGACAAGATGGTAAATTATTATCCTCAACAGAGCTTGTGCGAATTCACTTTATCGGAATGCAAGGGATCGTGACTGCGCAACTGATACGCGCTGCACGTGTTGTTCGGAAGATGCAGTCTCGTGAGAATCGCGAACGACTCGTTGGAGCTCGCGGAGGACCTCTCGGAGACTGGCCGAGGCTCGATTTCGCGTGCACCCGTTATTAGCCCGGTCGGGACCGTAAGTTAACGCGAGAATCGAAGGTCCTAATCTAATCTGCCTAGCCGATTAAAGGCCGGGGTCCGAGCGGGGGCCCGCGGGGTAGCGATTCGGGTCTTCTTGCACGCCTTCTCGCTCTGGAGGAGGACGAGGGACCCCGCTCGACTTACGTGTAATTATGCGTCTCGTTCGAGTGGACCCGCACACGGGACACTTCTAATTACCGTGGCCCGCCTGACGGTGTCAGTCCGTCGTTTCGCCCTCGCGGCGAGAATTAGCGTGGCGACGGTGGATTTATCGGTGAACGATCTCACCTGTCGTTGTTTTAGGGGGCCGACAACTAACTAATAACGGTGACTATTAGTGATTTGCGACGCTCTCTCGAATATTCCACGCGTTGCATAACGTGGCGTAAAAGCACACCTGGACACGTCGTCCTTACTCATGGACTGTTTCGCTGTTTTAGTAAAAATGAATTATTCATGAGATTAATTGTAAGACATACTAAATTACGAAAAACATTGATAAGATAATATTTGAAATTCAAATAGAGTATAAAGTATAAGTTCAATCGATTGTATGACTCTACCAAAACTTTATTGTACATTCTCTTAATCGTCCCGGTATTGTTAAAGTCCATCTACAGTAGGATTGACAATAAGACAATTGACAGTAAGACGTAAAGCAGTAAGCAAATTGACCAACCACAGTTGATTATTCTTGCAATAATCGACCGTGATTGGTCAATTTGCTTACTGCTTATATCTTATTGTCCAATCCCATTGCAGATAGCTTTTACCTCAAATGAGAAAACAATTTTACCGCACGGACTGAACGTACGGCCGGCGAAACTGTGAAACTCGCCGTTGTATCGCGAGTGTGATTCTTCAGCGTCCAGACCGGGAACAACCCTTCCGCCGTGGAGATCTTCTTCCTTGTAGGGCCCGCGGATTAGTAGGCGTGCACGGTGCACGCCCGCGAGATCCTCTGATAAACGATCCGGCCAACGTCGCTGGGCGAACGAAGGATCTTCTTTCCGCGAAAACGAGGTCGAGCCGCGTTACAGCGTGGGCGTGGTGAGGTTCTTTCATTTTTGCGCGCGCGAAACGTATCCGTTCGCGTCGACATTTCGAAAGCTCGAGATGAGACCCCCGGCTCTCTGGCCGGCCTTTAATAAATCCCGATTAGCCAACAGTCACGTTACTTATCAAAACACTGTCCTCTCGAGTGCCTTAATTTTGGATCAAGACGTCGGATCGACCGTCTCTCTTTTTACAAATTAACAGCGACCGCGTAGTCACGTCGTGCGTGTACGAAGTTAACTCGCTCTAATTACGACGCTGCGCCGAGATACACTGGAAAGATAGGGGGGAGAAAAGGAGAAAGACGTCTCCGCACTAAAGAGAGGAGAATTTGCAATTTGTTTTGATAGGTATTTTTATTTTCATAATGATGAGAGTGTTCTTTATAATCGATCTATAATATACATCGTAGCATTCGGTTTATACATAATTACAATTGTAAATCTCGTTCGCCCTTAATGCGTAGTAGTAGTGGGTTCGTCGTGTGTCGCGAATGGGAGAAGGGGGAACTTCGCTCGCTGTTCTCGCGGTAGGCGGAAATGCAAAACGTAGGATCGAAGGCTCATAGAAAAACGCGTCTCCTCGTCTCTGCGTTCGCGCGTACGCGCACACGTCGCGCGCGTATGTCCCAAGGAATATCCCGGCGCGCCGCGACATCGGGGCGCGCGCTGACAAATTATCCTTTTATTTATATTTATATATTTATATATATATTTATATGTATACGTAGATATACGAAAATAAAGTATATGTACAACCAAAATCGCGGAAGGAGCTCGCGCTGCCTCCCGTACGTTCGCCGATCCTCGTTTCGGAAACATGATTCACCTAGCCGTACGATCGCACGGGAGTGCCCGGCTCCGACGCCAATTTATTTATTCCACGTGAAAACGACAACGCGATTTTACAAGTCTAAAGGAGGAAGTTACTCGCGGCAGTGCCCGCTACTGGCCGCTCTGGTACGATGTGTCTGTCTGTGTGTATGATGTGTTGTGCGCACGCGCGCGCGCGCGTGTGTATGCGTGCGTGAAGTCTGTCGTGTACGAGTCATATGCGTACGCCTCTGTGTGTGCGTACACGTGTGTGTCGTGTGTAGAGAATAGGGGGTTCCTAGGAAACAATAAATAAAATCTATCTATTCTCATTTATCTAGCGCGAGACGCCATCGCTTTGATTCGCTGGTCGATCCACTTGTGTTCGCCGTTCGTCCATCTATACCGATCGCCCGACCGTCACTCTCCCTTCAGCCTTTGCCGAGCTGTCGAGGGTGTCCCCTCCCCTTAAACTAAGATTGCATTTCTTTCTAGCTGCCGTCGTCGCGCGACGTGACGCATATCGCTCTTTCCTTAGCCCGGCTATAATACACCGAGGAAAGAGCCCTTCCCCCCTCCTCCTCCTTTCTCTTTCCTCTCCTTCTTCACATCTCCTCCTCTCCAGCCCCGTCACCTCTCTTTTCGTTTACAAAACTAATCGCCGTTACACGTCATCGCGCGTCGGGCGCGCTGGTGGAGAGCTTACTCGATATAATTACGCGTTTACATTGAAAGGTACTATGTGTGTTTATTATATACAGCGGTAGTAACTGGTTACTGGTTAAATAGTGGCGTTTATTCGCTACGTACGTTATCACAACGATGATGAAATTTAGTTCTTCCTAGGACCGGGATATGTCGCGCCTCGGTCCGCTCTTCTCTCAGCGCTCGTCCTTCACCCTCTCTCTCTCTCTCTCTCTCTCTGCCTCCGTCGACTGATCCACCCCCCCTCCCCTTGATTGATTATGTCGAATAGTCCCGGTGACGAGACAGAAGGCGAGACAACATGCGGCCGTCGCGATTGACGAGCGAGGGGAAAAATTAGCCGGACGAGACGACGGAATCTACTTCGGCTCGCCGTGTTTTCGCGCTCGCGAGAAAAAAGGGAACGAATCGCGCTCACGCGTCATGCGAACGTGGAGATCTTCGAGATCGGGCAGTTTAGTCGCGACCAGTCGGGTCCTGATTTTATTTTACGCCAGCCAGTGTCGCAATGTGAGATTGCTCGTAGTGATGATACGAAGGTAATGATGCCACGGATACGTCGCGCGTCGTATAGTGTTCGGTTTGCGATTAGCTTCGAGTCGGACGCTTCCCTCTCCTCTCAGATCCTTCAAGTCACGCGCATTTGGCGCAAGAGACAAATGAAATGAAACCGAACGCGATATAACGCGCGACCTTCCGCCTTCGCTGCCGACAGCGCGAACCGAGATTTCCAAATTGACTAGATCAGCCCGACGAGTCGCGGGTTGCGATTCCTGACGAATGAATGCGAGAAATGGAATGAACTGGCAGGCGAGGATGATATTACCACACTGGAACTGGCTTGTTATTCCACGGGCGGGCGTTTCACATGGGCGACCAACGTAACCCACCTCGTGTCGAAATTCGAGAGTCGATCGTCACGTGGATGGTCGATCATTCCGCACGCACTCCGCTCGAGATATTGCACGTTTCTTCTCGTTCTTCTCTTCTTAACACACGTCCGTTTTAAACGTATCGAGTTCGGGACAACAGAGCGAGGCTCCCCGTTGACGAGGGCAGCGCCTGCTGATTCGCCGACCCTGATCAAATGCGAGATCATCGGCGACCATCGGCCCGAGTGCGCCGAGTCGCCGTTTAGGATTTTGGCATCACAGTAGGGGATAATAGTCGTGTCCGCGGCCGCAGAACGAGGAGATCGGTCACGAGCCGCTGCTGGTGGACAAAATCGGCAGGTCGCGGTGAGCCTGTGGGTCCCTGGAGTGCGCATCCCGCACTGCTCTGGAGCCGAAAACGCGCTCACAGCCGGGTACGGTACAGCGAGCCTCCTCTACCTTGCGGTCGTCCGAGCCTGGTGAAGACACGGGTGAGGCCGAGATGGACGCCTGGTGCCTGGTGCTCTGCTCCTGAGTCAGTTTCGTCAGATGGTTCAGATGCTGATGGGCGAAACCGTTCAAGCCGGCTAAGTGAGAGGCGAACGACGAGAGACCCGGGAAGGTGGCGCCCAGGTGTGGCGGTAGCAACAACGGGTGCGGCGGCGGTATCCTCGCCGCCAGGTCTACCGCTGACGGTAGGCCAGGTGCTAACGGGTACGCGCCTAACGCGCCTATCCCAGCGTCCGCGTAGAGCCTCGCCAAGAACTCATTGTGCAGCAACGGGTTCATCTGCGGGTCGTCGATGCGCGGTGACAGACTCGACGGTAAGGTGGATGAGAGCGGCGGCGGGCTCGACGAGGTCGACAAGAGCTTCCGGTGCAGATTGAGATTCGCCGAGTGGCGGTCGCGGGAGCGTTTCGACGGGAAAGCCGCGTTGCAGCCGTCCACGCTGCAACGGTGCATCAGCTTGAGATGGACATTCTGGTAGTGCGTCTTGACGCCAAAGTGGTTCTGAAAGACCTTGCCGCAGGCGGTACAGCGACGCGGGTTCTCACGGTCTAGCGGCACCTCCTGGGTGCTGACGAAGCCGCCGTTCTCGTAGCGCGCGTACGTGATCAGGCTATTGTCCATATCCATGGCCGCTGTGGAGGGTGAGGCGCTGGATGAACGAGAGCCATGTGAGGAGTTGTCCATGGTGGTCTCCTGGTGGGTCGTGAGGCTGATAGGGCTGGTAGAGCCGCGGCCAGACCTCGAAGCCACCCGCTGCGTCTCGGCGTACGGCATCGCGCATCGACCCTGCGACAAGGACTCGAGTTGACGCAAAGTGTTGGTCGAGGAGTCGTGGGAGAGGTCGTCGGCTGTCGTCGGACGGCTGTCGACCGAGCTCGGGGCACGGGGGGGATCATCGGGACGCTCACCTTCCTGATTGCGCAGCGCGTCGTCCACCTCCTCCTCATCATCATCATCCTCCTCGACTTCCTCCATGGGTTCATCATCGTCGTCCTCCTCGTCCTCCTGGTTCTCCTCGTCGTTCGCCGCTGTCTCCTTCTCCGTCGTCATCGTCATCGTCGTCGTCGTCGTCGTCGTCGTCGTCGTCGTTGTTGTTGTAGCCATTGTCGTCGACGATGCCATCGTTTCGGTGGGTTCTCTCTTCGCGTTCCTCTCTTCCTTCATCCTCATCGTCTCACCGTCGCTCTCTGAACTGTGCCGTCGGTCTTTCGGTTCCGACGACGAAATCGCGACGACGTCGGAATCCTTCGCCGCCGCTGTTGCCGCCGCCGCCGCCGCCGCCGCCGCCGCCGCCGCCGCTGTCGTCGTCGTTGCCGCGTTCGGCATGCTGGTCGACGACGGCGCGTTCTCGGTCTTTGGTTCCGGAGTGATCTGTCGTTTTGGCGATTTGACGCTACTCGCCCTCGAGCTCAAGTCTCGCGGCTCGTCTTGAGGTAGATCCTCCGCGTTGTCCTGGGAGGAGAGAGTGTCGCGTCGGCCGGTTGCCGTGGTTGCTATCTCGCGCTCCCTGTCGGCGTCCGGGGAGCGCGAGTCCGATTCGCGATCGTGAAAGCCGCCTCTGAGATTTCTCGGCGAGCCGGGTAGCATCTTTCGCTCCTCTGCCTCGAGCCTGGACATCGACATGTCCTCTGGCTGGTTTTGGAAGTCCGCCATCGGCGTCGCGCTGACGCTGTCCGACAGACACCGCCGTTGAATCCGCTGCTCCTCGTCGTTGGAGGAGTCGCCGTCGGTGGACGAGGAGTGTACTTCGGCCGGCACGGCGCATCTGGTGGGATGCTGCGACTTCCTCTTGCGCACGCCCCGGCTGTGGAAGGAACTCGAGTTGAGCGAGTGTTGGCTCACGGAGAAGGACTGTTGATCGAGTGTGCCCATCGAGTCGTTGTCCTCGTTACTGTCGGGATTGCTGGCGAGATCTTCGTCAACGGTGTCGCCGAAATAGAGCTTCGGTCGTTTCGCTAAACTGAAGTCAGCCGGCTGCTCGTCATCATCGTTTCCGGCGCGCAACGGCAACCTGGACGGCAAATTGCTGGTCTCGTCCTCCGCGACCACGACGATCCCACCGTCGTCGTCGTCATCGTCTTCCTCGCCCTCCGGTATCATTGACGACGCTTGGGTGGACGGCGAGACCGCGCCCAAAGCTGCACCACCACCGCTCGAGTACGAGCCCCGCGTAGTCGTGGTGCTGGTCGCCGCGGTCGACAATGCCGCGACCGGTATCGTCGTCGAGGCAGTGGTCGTCGACAGACTCACGTTCGCCGACATCCTCTGCTGCAACGCCTCGTCGTACGGTCTGCCCTGGCCGGGAGTGGACGACAGATCCAAGTGCTTGAAGTCCAACGCGCACAACGAGGCCGGCGAACGAAGATCCGGTGGCGGCGTGAGCAACGGAAACGAGCCGAACGGCAGATGATTGAGTCCGGTGGCTGGCACCGGGAGGCCTACCTGCGGTGGCAACACTAGGGCGTGCGCCATAGACGAGCGGCCGTCGTGCGGCGAGATCTTGCGGCGTAGATGCGGCGAGTGCAGCTTCGGGTTCGGGTTGGCGCTGTGACGGTTGCGCGACCTGCGCGAGCTGAACATCATGCTGCAGCCCTTCACGGTGCATTGGTGCATCTCGCGCAAGTGCACCGCGCTGAAGTGGATCTTGAGCGCGCCCTTGTCGCAGAACGTCTTTAGACACACGTTGCACTGTACCCTCTTCTTGCCGGTGGTGGGGTTGATGAAGGGAGTGCCGAGATTCGGTGGCATGTTCGCATGGGCCGCACTCCACTGGCCGCCCGGCCGCTTGCCCGGCGAATGCGGCTTTCTGCCTGGTATTCCAGGTGGCCTGCCCAACGGCGCCGCTTGCAGCGGCAACGGATGCCGCTCGCCTAAACTGCAGTGCTTCGACAACGAGTCCCGTCTACTGAGATTCAGCGCGCTGTCCGAGTTTTCCTCGTCGTCTTCGTCCTCTTCGGAGCCGAACTCGCTGCTCTTCTCGCCGCCGCTGTGCACGTCCGCGCTGTGCACGGTTAAGCCGATGCCGGGCGACTTGCCCAACGGAGGTGGTGGGAAATGCGTCGGGAAGCTCGGCGGTAGCGCACTGGACGACACTGCGACCGAGAGCGGGTGGCCGAAGGTCAACGCCGACGAGGAGACCGGCGCGACTGGCATGTGCGGCCTCTGCAGCTGCGACGTCGCGGACGAGTGGTGCGGCGGGCTGTGCGGACTCTGGGGGTTTCTCATGGACTTCCGATTCTGCAGTAGCTGCTCCGCGGACGGCGGCGGTGGCGGTAACGGCGCGAACGCCGGTAAGCCGAGGGTGCCTAGCTTCCGAAAGTCGAACGGTTGCATGCTCTGCAGCCGGTTCAACGGCGACACCGTCAAATGCGAGTCCAAGGTGCGCGGTGGTGAGTTCGTTCGGCCGGGATTGCCGCTCGTCGACGAGGAGTAGTGCTTCGGCGCCGTCGGTGACATCGACGGATGCGAGACCGGCGGCAGCGGAGGCGGCGGCGGCGGCGGCAACGGCGGTGGCAGCCGGGTGCCCGGCGGTGGTAGGCCGCAGTGGAGCATGTGCAACGGCGGTGGCAAGTGTGCTAGTGGCATCGTCGGCGGCGAAGGTCGTCTGCTTGGTGACATAGCATCCGTACCCGGCGTTCCGGCGGCCAGCAGCAACTGCTGCACGAACGGACGCGTCTCGGCGAATCTGAGGAACTGCTGCAGGACCAGCGGCTCCTCCTCAGCCGAGCAGATGCTCCATCGGTCCAGCACCGGGCCGTTCTGCGAGTCCTGCGAACAAAATGCCAAAAGGATTGCTTCTAAGCGGGAACTTTACCTTTCAAAAGTGACGTCGCGTCGTTGGCACTACGCGGAGAGAATGTTACAGTTTTCTTCTCATACCAACCCTTTCCAATTTTACCACACCGAGGGAGGAAAATGGTTCATCTAATTATAGTTATTTTTGGCCCTAACTATATCTTTTGATTGTCCTAACGCAAAAATGCCAGTAGTGACATATATATATATATATATATATAAGGTAATTATCACTAAAATTATAATAGAATTTAATTAAAAAAGCGGTTTTTTCTTCATTAAAATTTACACTAATTATTTTGTGATTATATTTATATGATTATAGTTACAAGTACGTAGCATTTTTTCTCAGTGTATGTTTCTAGTAGTGCACGAGTAGCTGAAGAACAAAGCAATTTCTTAATAGCACATTTCAGTTTCTAAACTACATGAGTAGCACTTATGAGATGAAAGAATAATAAATTTTGCAGAACGTTGATCTATTTCTTCATTACAAAATTTTATGATGATTTTTACTATAAAATTCTCTCCGTGTACTTACTTTGGTAAAAGTGACTCTTGTTGTTATTCAAGAAGTAACAAATTACAATTTTTTTACTATTTTCACATCAAGTTTGTAAGATTTCTCCTTTACTTGTATCTTACATGTTACGAAATAGCAGTAACGATATATATAGTATATTTGTTACCGTTACACTAAAAATATAATTTGCGCTTTCGTAATTGTTATCACGAAAAATAACTTTATCACTTAAGAAGGAACAAATAGATAATTTGTAATGACGACAACAGTGACGTTACAAGTAACTACTCCCCAGAAAGATCAATCTACTAAAAGGTGTCTTAAAGACACCCAAAAGATGTGCTATTTTTTTTAGACATCTCTTGAACGTTTTTGAAACATCATCTTTTATTAATTTGTACCGTCTGGGTCGCATTACTTCCCAACTCTTCCAAGTTAGCACGCGTGCATGCGGTGATGCTTTTGTCCTCGACGAGTTACTGTCGGAACGGGATAATCGAAACAAGGTTTTTCGTCTGCAATATCATACGATGAAAAGACAAATGAGCTGCTTCTTCTTCTTGTTCTTCTTCTGCTGTCGCGACTGCAAACTGAACAGTGCGATATCACGCGCCGTTTGGTAATTTACGCGGAAAAGAACGCAAACATGCGTGCGTCACGCGCGCGAGATCGACTCGCGTAATCGCGCAAGTTGAAAAAAAGGAGGAAGAAGAAGGCGGACACAGAGTGCGCGTTTACATTTTCATTCGGCCGTAATTATACGCCGCGGCAAAAATCGCTTCCTAGATTGTCAACCGCAGAAGGTCAGGCGTACCGCGCGCGCTCGTTCCGTTACTTTTGTGAAATGGCATGCGCAAAAACCGGCTGATAAATAAAAAGGATTGATTGATGACGCTTAATGGAGCGGGTAATTAGTTCTGCTTCGCCTGTTAGCGGCGAGATTGCACTTAAACGCGTTAAAGATTTAACCTTGCATCTTGCCGGATACGTACTCGATCTGTCTTTCTCTCGTAGCCGCTGTTAACGACCCACTTTTTGCGATCGGCTCTCAGCGATTTGTCATCGCGCTTCGCTGGAAAAAAAAGCGCGGAGCACATAGTGATATGAATAATCTCATCACGCGAAGACTGCGGACTTCTTCGCGGAGTCGATTTACTTCTCGTGCCGACTTTCAGGTCGCCCTGCTCCCTAGAAATGCGGAATGTTCACGAAACGTCGGAACCAAACACAAGAAACACGCGGTCCAAACCCGAAAAACAAGCAAGGTATTGGATAATATCGCGAAATACCGATTTATTTCTCGCAAGAAAAATCGTAAGGCTAAATCGGAATAGCGCGACGCGACACATGCGTGTAAGGGCGGATTTATATCTCGGTAGAAAAGCAGAAGCCAATCAGAATTCGCGCTAGTAGAAAAGCAGAAATTGGTCGACTATTACTTAATCATCAGCACGAGTTCTGATTTGCTTCTGCTTTTCTGTCAAGATGTGAATGCGCCCTAAGAAGAATCGTGCAGCTCCATGTACTTGTTGCATATCCGCGAACAATCGCGCTTGAAAAGCGCAATGATCACTGTCATGCGCGCGAATCCCCGCGAGATACGGAGATCGGTGTTCTCGCGGGAACGTGTGATCGCTCACTCATCTCTCCGATCCGTCTAATCTCTGCCGGCTGGCGTCCACGTCTGCCCGCTGTGACGACGTTACGGAACACCGGACGTTCCTGTCCTCTTTGTCGCGAGTCCGTCTCGCGATCGCCTCGGCTTCTCTTCGCCGAGACGTCTACTCGCGCCTTGACGTCTCTCCCGATGAGATACGCATCCTGCCGCGAGAGGGAGGAGAGCGTAAATCTGGCGATACGCTTTCGACTTCGGCCCGCGTGCGGACGTCACGTATCGCGCTCGCGGCTGGAGTCACGGCTTCTTATAAATTCAGGGTGGCCGCGTATGTGGAGCGACGCAAGCCTGTCCGTCTGTCCGTCGGTCGGTCGGTCCGTCTCTTTCTCTTCGCCGCGCGCTCGCGCGGCTTGTATATTTACGCATTCCGACGGACCTCGACGTAACGCAGGACGCCCAGCGCCGCGACGCTTTTCGCGTCCCGTGTATATTTCTTCAAGCGCGCTCGCGTGCGTGCGCGCGCGCGCACACACGCACGCACGCACGCACACGACGCCGGGAACGAGAGACACACTCGCCGGGATCTCGACGCGGACACTCGTGACCGCCGCCACTCCGGATCCGATCGCGGGAACGACGTCGTTATTTTTCGCCCCGGGCCAACCGCAAAAATAAAGAACGTCGGACGAATGCTGGCGTGCGATCGCACCGTCAGATACATGTATAAGTGTGTATGTATATAGTATATGTATACGTACATATATGTACATACATATAATAGGCCATGAGGAGTTTTTGTTCTCTGATAGAATCGATTCGGCGCGTCGCGCCGTTATGGAGCATCTCGAGCCGATCTATATTTGTTAAGTATCTCGCCCCCTCCCGTTGCCTCGTTCCTTTTAAACACAGTTTCTCCTGTACACGTAACGTTGCAGGTAACGGATCTCGAAATTCGAATCCATACTAGTCCGTAGCGGGAGTGAAGTGAAAGAGGCGAAGTAACGCGTTCGAGTTTGCAGGTCGATATCGATTCGAAGCGTGTTCCCCGTACGTGTGCAAGATAGACGACATCGTGAAAGGTTAGGGTTAGGGTTAGATTAGGTTAATTGGATGTGTACACTTCAGATTCCATCTTATTGTCGACAGATCGATAGTTATTAAAAGTTTTCGGCTAGTCGCGCATCCGCATCTAGCTATATATTTTTCATGACTGTTGATTAATTCGGTAAGCGAGTTTTCCCGATTGATTAACAGTAATGAGAAACATGTAATTAGAAACGAGTGTGACTGGTCGAAAATTCTTAGCACCAATCGACCTATCGAACGGTAAGGCAATATCGATCTATCGAATCTGTGAACTAAGAGCGCAGAGGGCGTCGTTGTAGCAGCGCGATGTATTTACGTTACGTTAGTAATTACGCAGCCATATTAGATCTTTTCGCGCCGAGCAGCCGCCATTGACACATCGATCTACATCGCTCCGCGCGTTTTACGCGTCCTTTGTCCGTCGAAAGTGGGTCTCGTGCGAGTGTCGAAAATAGCGATGTGCGATCGTCGGGACGTATGGCGAGGACGTTATTGGTAAGTGAAACTTTCCTCGCTTCTCGGTATACGCAAGCGGTGCTTGTCGCGGCGTCTGTTACACTTGTCATTACCGTCGAGTCGCTCACAAGTAGGAATAGAATCCGACGATTCCATAGTCCGACTGTCGGGCTTATTAATCGAGAATTATAAGACGCGATGGTAAGCAGAGAGGGACAGATAGATAACATGACGCCAGAGATATACGCGACACGGAATCTCAGTAGGTAGCGTCAGTCTGTTAGCAAACCGATGTGCATACACACAATAGAGGATGAACGAACATTTATTTTCTTCAAAAAGACGCCAAGAGACGCGCGTACGAGCGAGCGCGTGGCCGACGGTGTCCAAACAGCCGATCGAGGATAATCGAAACCATATGGATGGAGAAAGAAGAGAGAAGGAGAAGCGAGTGCGCGCGAGAAAAAGAGAGAGAGAGAGAGAGAGGGAGGAGAGTGAGAGACAGAGAGAGGGGGAGACAATGAATAATGTTTGACGTACCGTTACGTCGCGAAGTGTAATTTCGCGATTTTTCATTCCGTTCGCGGTAATCAAACTTCACGCGGCGGCGACAGCTGTGACGTCGCGGCGTATGTTATTTCTCTTGTAGATCGCATAGATTATCGTTTGATGAGACGCCGGTGTAGCGTAATGTCACACCGTTTCTCGTGGTAAGCCGCCGCGCGACGTTTTTTCCGCGCTTACGTTCTCCACGGAGGGCGCGCGATGCGCTCGCTCTCTCGTTTATTGGCGCGTCGTCCGCGCATCGTCGCGTGTATGCAATTTCAAGATTTTTACACGCGCATTGTCGTACCACGGGAATTCGTCACGGTGTTCTTTGCGCACGTCCGTTTTCCCTCATCGATCATCGGACGATACGCGCGTGTGCGCGCGCGACAAAATCGCGAAAGTACAGCTCCATCGAAAGTTACGGCGGAGCGCCTTGGTGCGCGCGGCTGCATGCTTTGACGCCCGGCGCATCGTCGAGATCGAAACGCGCGCAAGACGCGAGATACTCCGCGAGGCTCTCGATCCTGATCGGTGTGAAATTGCGCGCGAAATTCCCTCTACACGGAGAGAACTTTACAGTAAAAATCACTCTAGGATTTTGCGTGCGATCGAGGAATAGAGGTAGACATTCTATAGTAATTCACTATCCTTTCACTCCATATGCGTTACTTGGATATTTCAGGAATTTAAATTAAAACACTTTCTATGTTTCTAACGAAATTTGCTATGTTTCTTAGCAAAATAGATCTTACTGACAGTCTATTTTCCTAAAAACATAGTAAAATTGATAGAAAAACATAGTAAAAAAAATTTGTATGCAACAAAACTATAATATTTTCGCTGTATTATACCCGAGAGTCAAAATTTTGATCTTACTTTCGGCCTCAACGTTTTGTTTAACGACTATTTTGATATTCTAAAGAGTACATCAACTTTTTTATTCTATTTAATCTTATTTTTATACTCTAAAGAGTACATCAACTTTTTTTATTCTATTTAATCTACTAACTTTGCGCCGAGAGGTCCTCTTTAGAGATTAATTCTTTAGGTATTTTGTGCGTTTTCTGTCATTTAGGGCCGGTTTTTCAATGATAGTTTAAATTTAAATTTCAACTTAAACTCGGTTTAAATAAAACAAACGCATTGTTAGAATAGAGCTTAAACTTGAATCCAAGTTTAAACTGTTAAAAAACCGACCTTTAGAGACGTTGAGTAAGATTTCAGTTTCTATATGTATTAAACATACATCAATCCAAAATATGCAGATGTTAGAAAGTTCAGGTCGAAAGAGTAGGACTAAAGTTTCGACTCGGGTACACTCGTGATCGGATGATTAGTCTTAACGAAATGAAACTGGTTCCGTTTCCGTCGTTCCTCCCTAGCTAGAACCTCAGAATTGAAATAAAAAGGAGCGAATGGAAGGACGCGCCGCTTCAGAGATTTCGGAAATCGCCTCTCGCGAGGCACGTCTTTCTGGTGGCCTCATCGATCAGGCAGAGCGATCTTTCTCGAAGGTCGCGCGGACGCTCTTTCCATAGATCCCATAGATGTTTCACGAGAGAGATTTGACGGTGCGCGTCATCGTTTACCCGCGGCCGTACTATATACGCCGTGCGTGACGCTCTGGGGGAGGAACGAAAAAAGGGTTCCGCGAAGCGCTTAAACGCGTCTCTCTCGTCCTTACGTGAAAGGACCCGGTCGTGTCTGAGAACGCAAGACTACCGTGTATATACCGTGGGACTCGAATTTTAATCCCGCACGCGAATGAGGCCCGTTCCGACAACGCTCCGACCTCTCCCCCTCCTCCTCCCGCTCTTCCCCACTCCTCCCTTGTTCTCCCTCACCGAATTCCGCAGCGTGGAATTTCGCCGTTCCCGCATACTCCCGTGTGCCTGATGGGACGCGAAATGGGCGCGAAATGTGTGGGCGAAGTCGTTGGCAACGAGCGGTCAGAGACGCGCCTTATTCTTAAATTCTATCATCTCTCTCTCTTTCTCTCTGTCTCAAAAATATCAGATTTGTCTTCCAAACACACGAATCTGACGAGACATTTGCAGCACTTGACTTTGATTTGGATATCGCGCGTCGAGTTGTCTCACAATCGTTCTTTATTGCAATAGCGTTTTGGAAAGATATTATTTAATAAATGTTTGTTGAGCCAACAATGTATGAAAATCCGTCCGAAGTTTCTTATGAAATTCCACGTGACGATTGCGCAGTGCGCGCAACGAGCTCAAAACTCCCTTTGTCTCCTTGGGGGGAACTCGTGCGCCTTTAATTAAATTCGAATAGGGATAGGTGTAATTAATTTAAATAATAGCGTGCGTCCGAACGTTTCGCTTATTATACGGAACGCGACGCAGACGAGCCTGGGAACTTCGGTGGCCGGAGTATACCCCGGAATAAAGGAGGCGTTAAGAACTACGCGAACCATTACCACGTTATTGCATAACGGATAATTACGAGAGCCCGAAGAAGTAAGATAAACCTCGTTTTACTCCTGTTCGCTCATTACGATTTTCTCTCTCTCTCTCTCTCTCTCTCTCTCTCTCTCTCTCTCTCTTCTCTCTCTCTTACTCGCTCTTTTTATTTCGAGTATACTACTGTACTATTTTTTAATTAAGCGGGTGTAACTTAAAGTCACATGTTTAGCATTAAATATACGGTGAGAATCCGCGAGTTTCTGCGTCTCGATATCTCACTTTAAGGAGGTTTAAACGGAGAGACTCTCGAATGCTGGGGATATACAGTCTCATATTTCGTTGACATGTAAAGTATGTCAAACTGAACACAATTCCTCTATCATTTAGCAAACAACCGCGTCAAAATTTCCTGTTATTAATTAATGAAAATTAACGAATGATCTTTAATTAATAACTAAAAAATAACATGGTTATTTGCGAAATAGAAGTGTTTTATTCAGTTTGACCTGATCTATAAGCACATGACTATAAGTGTCGCTGTCGCAGCTCTTTTGCCGTGCAAATGTGCTATTAAAGCACTTGCTACGTTTCTAGCAAAATTTATCATGTTTCTTAGGATAGATTCTACTGTCAATTAAAAACTAAAAGCTACTAAAAACGACAAAATTGGAAGAAATTCATATGAGAAAGAAAAGTGTAATATTCTCTCCATGTACCACGGGAACAAAAATGCCGACGCATAATTTAAGTCTGAACGTTCGAGTGTTCGGGCGAGTATTTATAATAGTATATAATATTTTAATAATGTAATTTTCATGTTTACAGACGAACAACACTTCATTGTATCGAGTAAGAAGATCGCTCTATTTCGACGAAGTCGAAATTCGAGACAGTTGAAAGGAACGGGGACAAACGACGAGCGGAGGATAATTATACCTCGTGCCGCGCGTAAAAATAAAAGGTAAACAATTTACGATTGAGTGTCGTTAATGTCAGTCGAATATAGCGATTTTCCGCGGCAACGGAACGTTATCGCGTGTCGCGCCTGTCGGCCCAGGCCGTTCCAGTCGGTGGCGCTATCTGGCGACGCTGGTAGCGCGCGGCGAAACGACGCAGTTCGGTTTTCACCGCGAAAGATGCAACGGCCGCGATCGCGCGCGACGTGGAGGTGGAGGAGACGGCAGCGGTGGCGGTGGCGGTGGCGACGGCGGCGGTGGCGGTGGCGGCAACGGCAATGGCATCCGTGACTGGACACTGCATATGATTTCACGCTAAGTGGGCCCTGTCTTATTCGTGGGTAGAAATCGTAAAGATCTCGCGTGGATATCCGCCGCTAAATTAGATTGCAGCTACCTGCGTCTATCCTCTGTCCTTTATCTCTTTGTCTCTCTCTCTGTCTCTCTCTGTTCCTCTCGCGGAATCACTCTCTAGCCGAGGCTCTCTGTCGCGAACAACGCAACTACGCCGTTTTACTTCGCTTCGACTCACGCGCTCTCGTTAAGCGATGTGACGATCGCGCGAGAGAAACCTCGCCGTAGATCCGACGAGGAGTGCCCAGAGCTCGGTCGCCGGGCGCGTCGTAAAACCTAACCTAACCTAATCTTAATGCGGCGCGCAATTTCACCGAAGTGACGAGAGCGAGGCGACCGGAAAATGGCGCCTTTCGCTCGGTGACTTTGCCCGCGGTTTCGAGATTTTTTCACGCAGATTATTGCCGTTCTCGCGAATGTGAAGAAGCCTCGCGAATATCGTCCCGATGTAATGCGCGCCAAAGGAAAGTATATGTACGTAACGATAAACGCGGATCTATTTTATCTATTCGCGTCACATTTGCCTTCTGCTTTACTCGCGTATGAAAATGCGCGGATACGTCATGAACTCCGCCAAGCTAGCAAAGAGGCGAATGTAATCTCGCAGATATCAATCGCGACGTATATCATACTGACAAAACTCGGTACGCCGTTCGTCGTCGAATAGTGCGTCGCGAATGCGTGACAAGTTTGACATGAGAAACAAGGGTAAAGAGAGCACGGAAACGTTACAATTCCTGCAATTGAATAGGGGCCAGATGAAAGTTCGGCGACGTGAATTAATATCTCTGTTACCGCAACCGGAAACATTCGCCTGAACATTTAGTTGTATTAAAACTTGATTGCAATAACTGAGAACAATCGACTGAGTAGAAATATCTTACAGAAATCTATCTGTTTCTATGCACAGAAAAATATACACTGCACTGTCAAGCAAATATTATTTGTTCCAAGTATTTCGTAAGTTTCTATCTGCTATTCTATCACAAATTCTCATCACAAGCATCAAATTTATTGCATATTCTGTATTTCCTCTAATAAGTCTGACCTAGTAAGTCAATCAAGAATATTAAATTAAAAGAGAAATTGCTTGCTACATAAAGCTCTCATCAACTTTTTATTAGATAGAGTTTTATAATATTCTTGTGAAGAAAATAAACCCTTTTTTTGAGCATATGATAGTGAACTTTTCTCGAATTTATGATGAGTATATTTTAAGATTGTTATAAAGAAAATATTCTTTGTTAAAGATAACTATTAAAGTAGAAAAAAACACCAATTCCTGGATACGTATTTAAACCTAGACGATTTTATTATTTTGATCTTTAAATATGGATATTTAAACATGGAATATATGTATGTATTCAATATATGCGTGTATGCTTTATGTTGAAAAATTTAAATATTCATATTTAAAGACCAAAACAAGAATGTTTATGATTGAGTACGCGTCTAAACATTGGTACTTTTACCTTGCTTGAAAGAAGGAAAGTAAAGTGAGCAATCGCTTTTTTTAGCAGTGGAATATTTCTCTGTGTATACAACCGAGTTTTTCATCTGCCTCCTATTAGATAATGAGAATATCAGTTGCACCAGCAGAATTGTTATTTCCGTGTGGGAAAGAGAACGAGCGCCTCGCGGGAGTTGAGAGAGCACCCAAGTCGAAATTTTGATTTACTACTTTCGACCTTAACATTCTATTTAACAATATTCCGTTTTAATACTCTGAAACCTACATCGACCTTTTTTGATTCTATTTAATCTACTACTAACTTTGCCGAGATGTCCTCTTTAGAGTTTACAAGTGGCATTTTGTATGTTTCCTGCCATTTCGAGGCGCTCAAAAAGACTGCAATTTCCATGTGCATTAAGCATGCACCGATCCTTCAGGATCATTCATATACAGATGTTCGAAGACTCAGGTCGAGAGTAGGGCTAAAATTTCGACTCAGGCGCACACACTGTCATTACTCGCGGTCATAACTCAATCCGGCCGCGATGGTCCCGCCGATTTCAGCGAATCCGCGACGTTCAAGTACCAACAATGTGACTCTGATCGTTCGATCTTACGCGTTTAACGCCGGCATTATCGTCGGGTAATTCGTCCGATCGCCCCGGGCGTCGGACCCGCCGAAACACGTCCCGCAGCGCATCCCGGCGCGGTGCACGCACGTGTGTGCACACGCGTTCCCCGAGTTCCGGCACCAAGCGAAGCGCCATGTGGAACGATTTACACACGAAACACGTTTCCCGTCGTTGTCCCGTCGGTTATTAGCCGCCGCGAATCACGGGAACACCGCGTGCTGAGACATCGCGGCCAATCGTGGGCGATTAGCCGTGTCCGCGATCGCGGGAGTAACGGTATTCGGTTGATACGAGTGAACGTTAATGCGATATTATTTGACGATGCGGCCGGAGTTTTGACACCTCGTACGTTGTGCGAGAGAGCCTTTGTTAACATCACTCTTGAAGACGCGAGCATCCGCTCGCCTCGAGCAGCTGAAAGGGACGTGCTTACAAGATATGAGCAATTTATCCAACGGATAAAATATAGAATATAATAAAATCTAGAAAATCTAGAAAACGGATAAAATATAGAATATAATAAAATCTAGAAAAAGAACCTCACGGTCAAAAGTATTTCGCGCCGTGAAATTTGTGTGCCTTTTCAAGCTGTGCATCGGCCAACTTGCCTCGAATAGTCGAAAGAGAGGCGTGCCTGCAAAAGTTGCGCGATCTAAGGTCGATTTATCAACAGTTTAATTTAGATTTGAGTGTAATCTTGGATTAAATTACTATTGAAGAATAGTAGAATTCATCCAACTATAAAAGCGCGATCAAAAGTATTTCGCGACATGCTATGAAATTTATATTTAAAGACTAAAACAAAAAGAATGGATCAGATACGTGTTCAGGGTTGGTAGTTTTACCTTACTGCGATTTTGATTTTCAACATGAAATCGCTATCGCCGGGTTCTCGCGATCGTCGACGAGCAGCTCGACCCGGGATTCGCGCGTTCCGGTTACTTTCGCGATAATGTCATGGCATCTTAGTTTTCGTCAGAAGTCGAGCACGTACTCTGTAATTTTTCTCGTATTGATTCGATCCTTCTGCTGCTCTCCCTTTTTCCTCTCTCTCTCTCTCTCTCTTCTTTTTTCCAAGGGCCCTTCCTGTTTGTCGTCTCGCCTCGTCATCGTCATCAATCGGACTCGATCGTTTCGGTAGCCACATAAATAGCATGTCCAACTTTTAATTCGCCGATTGCGCGCCAGATTTTGCGTTTCCGCTCGAACGAGAACGATCGACCCGCGATGCTCCCCTCGTCCAGCAAACACTCCCGGATCGTCTCCGCTCACTCAGAGAGAGAGAAAGAGAGACGCTCTGTAATTTACGGTTTTGGCTCATGCTCCCATCGAGGTGGAGTAATGACAGGTCGATCGGCTCCGGGCTACCATCTTTACCGGTTTCCGTTGGCCGGCCCTTGTCTGCTTTACGTCGCCACTTTCGATATTACGATTCTCCGCGATGCTTCACGGCGACGATCGATCCTGGGGTCGGGCGATCTCGACGGGTTTCGACGGGTTCTGGGAGACTGTCGGACCACCGGTGAAGGACTCCTTGCTGTCGTCCTTGACGCTTCTGCCTCAACTCGATCAACAGTCGCAAATACTGGCGAATGATGTAGTAGTCACACGCGTCGTGTACCGGGAAATAGTCCCGGTGCGTATTGTATGCGTTTTATAGCGGAGATACTCTAATCATCGTCCGCGCGTTGCATCCTCGCATAAGTAGCATCTATTCATCCCGAGCGATTCGCGTCCGAGCTTCCTCCTTTTCGATTCCTTTGCGCGCGTGCGAGAGAGAGAGAAAGAAAGAAATTTACGGGCCAGTTATTGTTTCTTGATAACACCCTTATCGTCCTCGCTATCGTATTTGCGCGAAAAATTTACGTCGGCGTTTTCGTAGCTCGTTGACAGAAGTGTTATCGTCGATTGCAACATTCGTTTCCTAATATTCGGAAGATAAATTCATGACCATGTTCGATTCTCGTGCATACGCATTTCGAGGAATTGTATCTGCAATTTGCGCGAAATATTTCGTATACAAGTGTGAGCTTCGCGATTTTTGATTCCGACTCCAACAACACATTCCGATTAGCATTTCGACTTTTATCCACCGGAGGAACGTGTCAGATTTTGCGATCGTGGAAAACTTTCGGTTTCTCTCGGAATAGGCGCATTCCAGCGATCATCGGCCGAAGCGTCGAGGAATCCGTCACGCTTGCCGGCCTTTTCACGGCTCTTTGGCGCCGAGATACGTGACATCGGGGATCGTTGATATCGTATTACCGATACGTTCGTTTTGAAAAACTTGTTTCCGACGAATTTTGAGACGCATCCTACGTCCAATGAGAAAAGCTATCTTGTCAAAAATTACTCAAAACCAAACTCTCCCGTTGGACATTGGCTGCGTTCCGAGGCGCGTCGACTAAAACGTATTCAAGCTAAATAAATGCATCCGTCGTCCATACGGAGGAGATATTACAGTAAAAATTATGTTAAAATTACATTTCTTTTTACATTTCCTACACAATTGTACTGAAATTACTACAGAAAGTACAAATTACTACAGAAGCAGTAAATTCGACGATCTACCAAATATACATGATATAAAAAACATTCAAACATTACAATAATTTTGTTGTAAAAATAGTCAAACATGATATTTTTAAGTTATATAGTCATTTTGATTCTGTATGCTCCACGATGACAAAAATTTTGCTGCAATTTTTACCACAATATTTTCTCCATGCAGACTCCGATTACATCCGCGATACATTACACCAAATAACGATTTGTTCACGAAATCAAAGATACTTTTCATATATTTATCGTTTTATATTTTCTTCATATAACGTCCTCATTAAATTACAGTCTCCGTCGAGCCTCTTGCACAGGAAAAATTCAGTTCGGGTAACTGAATTCGGGGATCAGATGAAAACCCCGCTGACAAGAGAAATTACATTTCTGTTGCTGTGACCGAAAACATTCGTCTGAACGTTCAGCTGCATTGAAACTCAGTTGAGATAACTCAGAGTGATTGACCGATGAGTAGAAATCTCCTACAGGAATCATCGTTCAGTTCTCTAAATTTTCTGGAGTGAAAAGTGGCGGTATTTTCACTCAAGGGGATAGTGAAAATACTGCCACTTGTAATCGCAAGAGTGAATGTTCCGCTCAAGATTAGAGTGGATTCTGACTCTATACGGGCGAATGTTTCAATCGATTAGAGTGAATATGTTCCTCTGACTGTGCAACGCATCAGATTCACTCTTCAGTTTTCAGTGAAAATATTCACTCAACGATTCAGAGTGGAAAATTCACTCCATAGGAGCAAAAGATAACTCGAATTCGAGTGATTCGACCGTCACTCTGCTTTGCGAGTGAAATCTCACTCCACGAGATTTAAGGAGAATTCATATCTTAACAGAAAAGCAAAATACAAAAGAACAGAAGTAAATAAAAACTCGCACTGGTGGTCAGGTAGTCAACAGTTTCTGCTTTTCTATTAGCGCAAGTTCTGATTGGATTTTGCGTGACTTTCTGTTTTTTGTTTTTCTACCAAGGTGTAAATCTATCTCTTGGAAAGTACAAGCGAGTTTTTTGTCTGGTCCCCAAGTAGCAGAAAATTCAATTACCCTAACGGGAGTTGCTTTTTCCATACGCCCTTTCGACTGCGCTCGCGTCGTCGTGTTTTCACGCGAGGTCAAGTGCACTTCCCGGGCAGCGCGCGCGGTGATCGGGCATCGTCAGGACGCGGATCCTCTCGACTGGCGGCGGCGACTCGCGCACAGCTCGCTCGTAAATCTCGCGCTGCCACGGCGCAAGGAGGCGGTTTCGCGTTCCTAAGTCGCCTCTTCCTCCATCGCGGTATCCGTGTCGTAAAGCTGCGGAGTCGACGGCAGCCGGCGGCCGGCCCCCGGTGAAATCCCACTTGATTCCGCCCGTTGCGACCAGGTCGCTGCAACCGCTTCCGTTGCAGCGCGGCTGCAACGTGCGAAATTGGCCTGCAGAAACGCGCGTTCTCCCGGCTTGATCTCCCTCGCGCGCCAAGCCGTGATTTACCGTTTCCACGTTCGCGCCATGACGGAGGAGATGACGACGAAGACGAAGGCGACGGCGGTCCGGTCGAGCGTGTTGCTGCCTCGTAGAAGACATTCCGACGTAGCGAGTCATAAAACGGCCCTCGACCGCGAAAACTTCGCTGGCGAGCAGGAGATGCAAATCCGGAACGAGCTCAGCTCTCGGTGCGCTCGCACGGGTCGTTCCCGCGAAGCAACGTGTTTTCGAGTCGAATTCATTTGTGTGGCGCGAAATCTCGTCACTCGCGAAAGCGTCATCTCTTCTAGCCGTCACTCGATCGTGATTCGGGAAAAGTATTCCGCGATTCCACTTGTAAGCTCCGTTAGTCAAACTCTCGTCGGGTCGTGCGACATTGTTGCGCTGTGTATCGCGATTCGGCACAGTCCGGGAGAAAGAGAGATAGAGAGAGAGACAGAGAAAGGAGAGAGATGGTCTATCTCTGTACGGTGACGCGAGACCGCGCTGGACCGCCGCGAATGATTCGCATGCCTGGAGGCGAATCCGGCGATCGCCGCTCCGGAGCGACGCTTCTGTGTTATGGATCGTGATTGGGGAGTTCTGCGACTCGTGACGAAGATGCCGATAGCGCGCGCGCGAGCCTACTCCCGGCTAGACAACACTTTTGCGACATAGATTCCGAAAGTCCCGCTGGAGAGCCGCGCGCACACAGAGCGGCCACGAATAACTCGCGCGCCGAGATGCAAATCCGGAGCGCGGCGTGGAAAAGTCGCGGTTTCACGTAGAGATCGCGGGATCCCCGCGACGTGACACTCGCGCGATAGATCGTGATTCGTGGTGGAGACTCGCCGTCGCCGCTCCGGAGGGGAAGACACTCCGGTAACGAGCCGTAAAGTAGCGCTCGACCGCAAAAAGTCCGCCAGATGTGGTAAAGAGAGGATGCAAATTCGCGCCGCACGAGCTCTTAATTCCCGACGGATCGCGCGGCGATGCTCTCTCGCGTTTCCACAATGAGCCGTAAAGCAGCGCGCTTGCTCGCGGCCGCGGATACGCCTCTCGACTCTTCTGCGGATCGCTGTCGTAGGTCGTCGGGACTCGGATCGTGTTCCGCGACGACTCGGCGGCAGTCGTGATTCTCCTAATAAGAGCCTGCGGAATCGTACAACTGATCGATATTCCGACGGCATGACTGTACACACGACGACTGCGACGGCACGCAAGCGTGTCCCCGGTATCGTCGCCAGATTACTGTGCGGGGTGAAAACTCCGTCGAGTCTGTGCGCGAGAAATGTATCGAGAGTAGACAAGGTATCGCGACATCGATAAATTTCAATCATCTGTGTGAATGACTCACGCTGATGCGCTCGTTTTCACGATGCCATGATTATTCTCAATTGCACTAATTATTACAGTCATACATGTACACAAATATATATACAGGGTGTTTCCAAAAAACCATTTATATGGTAGATAGTATACACCATACTTAGTAAAAAACTTTAGTGAACATAGATCGAAAGCTCAACCATTTCTGAGATATAAATATTTTTGCATGTTAGCATCATGAATGACTTAGCTTTACAGAAGGTGTTTCACATGTCTTCCTCCATTTCTATACATGCTTGGCATCTTCTTTTCACAGAACCGTGAATTTCTTGATTAGAGTAATACGTTATCATTTTTAGACTTATAACTGTAATCACCAAATAAGATCCGCAATCACCGGTTGATGACACCTGACTGATTGCCAGTGAAATTTTCTGTTATGAAGCATGTACGGAAATTGAATGAGGACATACAGAACGCGGTTTATAAACATTGAGGTAAACATCGCATACGACACGTATAAACTTAAGTCATTCATGCTAACATACAAAAATGTTTATATCTCAGAAACGGTTGAGCTTTCGACCTATGTTTACTAAGGTTTTTTTTACTCAGTATGGTGTATACTATCTACCATATAAATGGTTTTTTGGAAACACTTTGTATATATGTGTACATATATATATATCGATTGTGAAAAATTATTCGACCGGAACAATAGATATTTCGACGCGACGCGTGAAAAATTGCCGGGACTCGCAGCCCAGCCCAGCTTGCCCGTCGCGGCTGTCAAACAATGCCACATTAATTTGACAGTAGCCGAAAGGAGCACTTGGAGGAACACTCCCCGCGTTAGAACCAGCGTGTTAATTCGATCCTGTGTCGCACAAGTGCGACTTGGACCTACGTCATTCCCGGTAGCGCTCGACAAAGCCGTTTCGTCAAAGAGACGATACACACAGCTCGCCAGCGACCGGGGCTCGCTGTGTGCCACTCGAGAACGCTGTTTCGACATAGCCATTACGAACGAATTCCGGATAATCGCGTGTCCCCGTCCGACGAGACGCCTGTACAAAAGCGACAAGTACACAAACGGGCTCTGAGTACCAGCGAAGAAGTGCGAAGAAGCTAATAGACTTTCGAAGTGTATCGTCACGCGAGCTCTAACGAACTGAAATCTCGGCTGGAATTTGCCGGACGACGTGCGCGACACCGAGAAGCGAACGGAGCGACCGACGAAGGCGTGCACGCGTACGAGTGTCCGCACGTGTCACTCGACTGTATTTCTCCTCAACACGACACAATCCACCTTTCGGGAGAAACCTCCAAGGTTCTCCGCGAATCGCGTGCGCTCTCTCGCCCGAGAGCTGTCGCCCTTCTCGTTCTGCTCGTCCCTCCCCCGATACCTCACCCTTCGCCAGCGACCGAAATTTACCCCGATTAAATTCCAACGCGTACACTTATCCACGCCTTTGCGGAGCCGTTTGCAACGGATAAGCGCATCGCGCCAACGTCTGACAGACAGAGAGAGAGAGAGAGAGAGAGAGAGAGAGGAGAGAGAGAGAAACCGGTTTGCCGTACGTTTTAATTTCACGCCGACATCGACGCAATTCAGTTTACACGGATACACCCAGTTTCCTAACGTGCGCTCATTCGTTTTCGGGGCGTCCAAGGCTGAGAGAGGAGGGTGCCTCGCGTTGTGTGACACGCGAGATCCGCGGGATCCCTCGTGAGACCGCGGCGGAGTCGAGTTGTTGTCGCTGCAAAAAGTCCTCTTTTCCGCGATCACCTCGACGCGTCATCGAGACCGCAGTAATTATCGTCGTAGAGAGCGTGTCGTAGATAGATAGAGAGACAGAGAGGCTGCGGTTTGAGCCGGAGCGTCTCGTCTTCGCGAGCTGTCGCTCGCGAGTTACGTTCCGTGCGCGACGTGGCGCGTCGTGATGAAACGGGCCTTTTTGCGAGACGCAAAAGTGTACCAGGGGGCGATTATCTCTCGTGTGGCACGATAATGATCCGCGGTATAAGGATGCGTCGCTTTGTCCACTCGTCGCGGAGTGTCATCTCTCTGTTTTAGTCATCATTCGACCGCGAAACGCTACGCGTGTCGCCGTGCGCGCGAGAGGCAAATGCCTTCTGTGTGGAGTGCACAAATTACAGGTAATCGTCCCGATAGAGATCCCATCGCGTGGAGATCGGCTGCGATCGTTATCGCGGGCAGATCGTGTCCCGATTTGCGGGCTCTCGTGATATCCGAGCGTCGTTACCGTTTTCACTCGCAGATTGCGTTTTAAACGGCCGCGGCGCGATTACGGATTGCGGCCGCGGCGATTTGTACTCAGCGTCGCCTACGTCTATTAAGAGTCCGTCTCAATTAACGCGGCAGCGGTATTTGCAGTTTTTTGCCGGCCGGAGTTTCTAGGACGATATCTCGACGACGCGCTCCGCGAGAGAGGCCTCGTCTCGCCAAACTCGCCGCTCACGACGACGAGTCTCGTGTCCGAACGAACCGCACCATTTTCAACGGCGACAACAATCCTATCCTGACGGCACTGCTGAAGGGTTGCCGCACCGGCGGCTCAAGAGTCCCTGATTGTCACTGATCGATCGACGCGCACCGTCGATTAAAAAGACAGTCCATGGGTCCGATTCGTCGTCGCTCGAGTCGAGGAAGTGCCGGTCACCCGCGAGATCGGCGACGAGAGTAGCTCCGCTTACATCCGAAACGTCATAGGCGTGAGGAAGCGGTGGATTGCGAGTCCTCGTGTTGTTCGGTCTGTCGATGCACGCACGAAACAAGCGTTCCCCGTCGAAAAGGAGCAACGCCGAATCTCAGAGGTGGCAATCTCTCGACGTGCGAACGCCTCTCCAGAGTTGGGGCACAGTGGTACACGCGTACACAGAACATACGTGTGAAATGTTGCCGTTTATGTGCGCGCAACAACATTTTTATGCGCGACTGTGAAAGTCGCGACGTCCATGTCAGTGTGCGTCGCATGAACGTGATGGCTTTACACGCGATCGTCTTGAAATTACGAGCAGCACCCCGAATCCATTAGAGCATCACATCCGTTATTTTCGGTTAGTTCTTCGTTCGGTTCGTGGACTCTCCCGTTTCACTTCTTCCTTCCTTCTTCGAGCGAGGGACCGACCACTCTGTCGATCCGATCCGGCGCGGTTAGTCGCTCCGAATCATCTCCTCCTCTAGGCCGATCTTTCACTACGCGAATCTTCTCGTCTTTCTCGCCGTGATCTCCTCCTCGACGTTGTGGATGAGCGCCCGACAGTATTCCCGTTTGGATTTACATGTTACTGTACGCAGGTACCTCACTCCGGTCCGGTATCTCGATCGTCCGCTGCAACGCGTCGCTTGCAACACACTCACACTTACATACGATGCACTTTTGACGCACTTCAACGCCGTTCAACTGCGTTCTCACTGTCTTGGCGTCGCGTTCGTCGTCGTTCGCCTCGGTTGTCACCATTCATCACGCGACTCCTCCTCGCGATCTTGCTCCTTTAACACAGCGGACTCGAGGTGTTCGCTGATGCGTCGTTTTATCGGCGAGAATCGATCTTACACCGCGCGCGCGCGTGTGTATGAAATATCACTCGTGGCCAAAGACGTCGCAAGGGAGACGGCTCAGACGACACTTGGTGACGACAACTGAAAAGGTCACGACTCGCGCTCGCTCGGAGATCTGCCGCGCGTCATCGAGCCGGTCGGATCGCGAGAAGTTGTCGCGCTTGCCAAAGGCGCGTGTGACACCTACTCGCCTCGAAGGTGTCAGTGAAATAATAATCATCTCTCGCGGTCGCACCGTCGCTGTCACCTGGAGTTAATCCAAAAGTCATAACCGTGAACGATCGCGAGCTCGTTACGCACCAGACCTCGCTTCGCGGATCGCAGCTGATCATCGCGCGCGCGAAATGTCAGTGAGTCGTCGCGTGCGTCAGAGTCCCGGTGTCACCGTCGCCGTCCTCGTCGTCACGTGGTGCACACGGCGCGAATTCACGGTTGCGTTCACGTACCCCTCGGCGCGCAGGGAACAACGGCTCTGTCTCCGCTCGCTCCGTGGAGAGCGCGCGAAGAAGCGGCGGACAGAGAGGACTCCGCGGAACGAGCGAATTCGACGTGTCGACTCACCTGCAGTATGTATCCTCGCGTGTAATCCTCGTGGGTCCAGCCGAAGGCAGCTAAGAGACGTGTCACTTGCGCGGGGGGCAACTGGTTGAACAACTGATCGAGCAAGATCTTAAGGCGTATCGGCAGTGCGCGCGAGCCGTAGAGTACGAGGGATGCGACGTCAAACGCGGCCGTCGGCTCGACAGTCTCTGAAGCCGGTGGCCTCTCCTCCTTCTCCGCGACTTCGCCACCACCACCGGCGAAACCACCACCACTACCGCCTCCGTTACGATCCCCACCAGCGTTACCGCCGCCACTACTACCACTGTCACTGCCACTACCACCACCACCACCACCACTACTACCGCCGCCGCCGCCGCCGCCGCCGCCGTTGCCGCCGCCGACGCCGCCACCACCTCCACCTCCGTCGACACCCCCTCCTCCTCCACTACCGGCCGCGGGCACCGTCGTCGTCGTTGCCGCTGCCGTCGTCGTCGTCGTCGTCGTCGTTGTCGTGGCCGACGTCGCCGATACCGAGTGTTTTACCCTCCCTACGACGCTTTTGTCCTCCCTACCAGTGGGACGAGGGCCGGAGACGACATCCCCGCCACCAGGACCACCACTTCCACCACCACCACCACCGAGCCTCTGTTGTTGAGCCTGCTGCTGCTGCTGCTGTTGCTGCTGCTGTTGTTGCTGCTGCTGCTGCTGCTGCTGCTGGTGGATACTTGACAGTCGCGCCAACGCTGGAACACAGGCAAGTGGAAAAGAGAGAGGTCAAATGTAGTCTTCTTGCCGGTAGTGCACGCGCGCGTGCGAGCGTGTGTGTAGGTGGGTGAACGTGGACAAACGTCCTCTCTGTGTCCCCCTTTCCTCTCCTACCAGTGTCTCCATCCCACCCTCTGCCGCGCCCCACCAGTGTCCTCCAAGCTCCGGGTACTCCCACCCCCGCACACGCTCGTCTTTCTCCGTCGCGTCTCTCGTGTCTCTCTTTCTCGCGGTGGACCGTCGTTCAATTTCGCTCTTTCTCTGCCTTCCTCTCGCTCGCACCGTCGCTCGGTCGTCCCCTCGAGCAGACTCGCGTGGCCCCCCTCCGTCCCTCTGTTATTCTATCTCTCTCCTTCTCTCTCTCTCTCTCTGTCTCTCTCGGCCTCTGTCTCCGGTATCGTCGAGGCAACCTAGGGTCGCCGTGGCACCGAAGGTACTTACTTATCCCCACCTGTTCCCGCGACCGGACCTACCGGCCCCACTCCCGGTCGACCCTACTACTAGCACCTCCGGCGTCATTCCTACTACTACTAGTATAGCCGTTTACTACTACAACCGCTGGCGCCTCCGCCGCCGCCGCCGCCGCCACTAGAGAGCTGTGCCACCACTATACACCAGCTATATACGAGGACGACCACGACGAGTCGCGCGGCGGATCCCCTCCACTCGGATTTTCTCATGAGACTCCGGCATCCATCAACCTGCTGCTGCCGCCGCCGCCGCCGTGGTCGTCCTCGTCGTCGTCGACCTCGACGCATTCGTACGAGGACCGTCCGTGCGCTACTGGCGCGAACAGCATCCGGAATAGGTATCCCGCCGACACGATCTCGGCCGTTCGATTTCGTTGGCGCGCTCCGGGATACTCCGGGGCCGCTCTCTCGGAACAGGTGGGAATCGGAGAATACGACGCGACAACATCGCGATGTACGATGATGTTGAACTCCTTCGGGCCGGTGTTCTCATGTTCGCGGAATCATCGTGGCGAGCCTCACATCGGTTGAATGATAACAGACGTGAAACTCGAGCAAGCTACTTTGCGCTCGCAGTTTCGTGTGATTCGATTCGAGTTACACTTTGATATATTCCGGGAGAAAGTTAGTATTGCGAAGGAGGCGAGAGAGCGGTCACAGGCATCGTCTCGATGCACAAGGTACACGAAATCAGTACCCGGTCGCGGTAACCGGAGGACGGCGCGATGATTAATTGAACATCACGTGTCCGTGCGACTTGGAAGTTACCTGTTCAAGAGCGACTTCGACGAGCACGACGTTGCTCGATTTCGACAACACGCGCGCGATAGCGTAAGAGGGGCGGAGGGGACGGCATACGAAAATTCGCGCAATAATCATCGGGCGCTTCCAACCAAACTATTACATCGCGATCCGCTCGTTTATCGGCGATCGGCCTCTGCATCGGCTATCGAAAGAATGAACTTGCACGCTCACGAGCGCCGCGGCGTATTTTATATCAGTTACGCTCTCGTCGCTTGTTCGCGCCCGTCTCGCCACCCACCCTTCTTTCGTCAGGAATTAATAACCGCACCCTGTGCGTTAGCGCGGCGCGAGAGATCCGACAGACCGATAGAGCGCGCGTAATGAGCGCCGGATAAACGTATGACAAATCGACGCGTATCGTTAATCGTCGAGAATCGATAAGGCGGGAGATTTATTGTTACCTCGAGCGCGCATCGTTCCCTGAAGACCCATTTACATGAGACGCGAAATACAACTCGCAAATTGCGGTAAAAGTCACAACATTTCATAATGTTGAATCGGGCAGAAACTATGAACGAAATTATCTTATAAATATTCCACTTAAAAATATTACATTTTTTATCTTTCACTACAATACACCTGACTTTTTGTTACAAAATTATTATAATAAGTACTTTTTGTATCATATATTCGGCAGATCATCAATTTCAATATTTTCATAGTAGTTTGCATTACAAAGTGTCAGTATAGTATAGCTATATACACGAAGCATGTTATAGAATAAAATATAATTTTAACGTAATTTTGACTACACGGAGAGAATATAGTGTTTTCTCACATAAATTCTTTTCAATTACTTTACGATGTTTCTACGCAGAAAAAATACGATTTTACTGCTAAGAAAAGCGATTAATTTATTTTCCTTCTTTTAACGTTTATTTTGAACAAAGAATATATTTTCTTGGCAAAATGGTCTTGGAATATGTCCAACACAAATTTGACAGAGGTTCATATATTATTATATACTCAAAAGAAGAATTTATTCTCTTTACGAGAACATTATAAAAGTTTATCAAAGTAAAAGTTGATTCGACTCCATGTATAGTAAGCAAATCAAATTTTTCTCTTATTTTAATGTTCTTGATTGAAATGCTGGATTTATTCTCTCCTCATTCTTTACTAGGATTCAGAATGTCTGTCGAATAAATTTGATAGATTTGCGGATATATAAACTTATAAAATATGACTTAAGTACGGGTAGAGCTCGGGTAGAATGTCATAGACATCATTTTCACCAAGGATGTCAGCCGCGTGACGTTCATTCGGTCTACGGGTGACACGTTATCCGCGTTCGCGAATTGCGTTTTGTGGCTTATAGACGGGCGTTGATGAAGCAAAAGCGAATCATCGTCCGTACATCGCGTTGATAATAATCGCAGTCGGCAATCGCGCGCTACGTCCCGCGCCGCGCAAAAAGCATATCGACGCTTTCTTGGACATGAAATCGTCGGACGCGTCGACGGCACTTTGTGTATGTAGGAGTCACACAAACACACACACACACACACACACACACACACACACACACACACACACACGCTCGACATGACTCGTCGTCGCCCTCTAGTGGGGAACACCCATCCGTAGGGACCAGCGGCCGCGCGAACGGACGCTTTCCCTCCAGAACCGTCACGCTTTTCGCACCTGACGATTACTATCTCGGGACACGAAAGTTTATGGACCTCCTTATAGTCCGCAGACTTAGCGCGGACTCGGCAGATCGTATCGCCGCACGGCGGCGGTGTTTCGCATACGACGAAAACGTTAATCGAAACGTGTGCGCGTTAATGCTCCTTTCCTATCTGTCTCTCGCCATCAACCTGAGCTCACCGCGGCGCACTTGCTGGACGGACGGACAGACAGACGGCCGGACGATCGAAAGTGTCCGTCGCCGTGCCGTTGGACGATATATACGAGCTGTGCGATAAGAGACTGGAGTAACGCGGCCGATTTTTCCCAACGGAGATTTCGCGATCGTACGCGCGAGTTCTTTACGATCGGAATCGGCCAGGGCTGCGCTGGGGTACGGATTAGCGATCGGTAACTCGTTCGTTCTCAGTCACGGAAACGCGACCAGCCTCTAAGAGAAACCTCACGTCCGTCTGTTTGTCTGTCTGTCTTGAGACAACGGTTGAGCTGGGACGACGGTCAAGTTGGATAGAGAATTAGATAGGGAAATGTGAAGAAAAATATAAATAATTTGCAGCTTTGCAGTGAACGCATTGTCTCAAAGTGGGTCGATTCGCGCAACGTAAACCGGAAGATTGCGTGGCGATTCGTTTCATTCGTCATTTTTTCGTTCTGCTACACGGGAAGAATATTATAGTTTTCGTTTTTCCCCATAGAAAGTTTGTTAAATTTTACTTTCTCTAGTAATGCACATAGGAATAGACTGTCAGATTTCTGCCTTGCTAAGGATCACGGTAAATTTTGTTAGAAGTATACGTTGTGTGAGAAAAAAATATCTAAAAATATCTAAAAAATAAAAAAAAACATTTATTCAGTGGGTATCAATAACATATTTGCTTAAATCTAAATTCTTTTATTTGAATGGAATAAACAGTTGTTTTCATAAAAAGTTAAGGTTTTAAGAAAGTGTATATACCCTTATTTGAAGAATATTTTACATAAGTAAATATGTTAATTAGAGTATCCACATCGAGTATTTTTTATTTTTTAGATATTTTTTCTTTCAGTGTAGCACATTTTTTTAACAGCACATTCCTGACATATGACAGCACGCATGAAACGAAAGAACAGTCAATTACTGCATTCCTCGGCTACAGAATTCTCTCCGTGCAAAAGCTTCATTACAATTTCGAGTCTGTCTCGATCAGAGGGGTTTATTATAAGGTGTTCCAGACGATCGAGGATCAATAATAGCTCGGCAACGGTCCTTTCTCTCGGGACGAAGGATTCGGGGACCGACAGATAATCTCTCATTGTCGTGTCGATGGGAAAGTCGTCGCGGCCCCGGATCCATTACGTGATTCCTTTTCGTGCGGCCGATAACATTGAGGGGGCGGTGTGTTTCGTGCGGGACCATCGGCCTTTGCCAGCGTGATTGTCGTTGTAGGTGCCACAGAAAGCGCGGTAGAAAGAGAAAGAAAGAGAAAGAGAGAGAGAGAGAGAGAGTGAGAAGGAGGGAAAGAGAGGGGAAGGGAGGAAGAGACCCTCAGGGGCCCCCGCGAGCGGTCCCGACCCTCGCGGCGGGGCCCAGCGTGGGATCAATAAAAATCATGGAGTCATCGCGATTGGGCGCCACTTGTCATTAATGACTATCCGGTTTTTCGATTTAATTAAACGGCGATGACGATCTCGCCACCTAAATGTCGGCCCTGCCGGCGATGCCGGCGAACGAGCGAGGGGGCGGCCCGCCTTCGTTTAGAATTAAAGATCGCGCGACCAGATCGCCCGGACTGGGAATAATGAGTCGCAATTAAACGACGGTAATTAGGTTGCGTCCTAAGCCGCGGACGACACGAACGCGATTGCGCCTCATTTTTCCTCACAAAATACGCCTTGTTAATTGCAGAAACGATCTCTCTCTCTCTCTCCACCTTCTGTTTCCTTGTCTCCTCTCTTTATCGCTGCTCGAGCCAAGCGTATTTCTAAGATCGCGCGATAACCACGACGATGTCGCTCTCGCACCTCGGCTTTAAACGGAATCATCAATTAAAGCGCGGATTCACGTGAGTTTCAGCGCATTGAGAAGAAAATGCTCTGGTGTCTGTAACTGCAATCACATACAGAGAAATAATTCCTATAAATTACGGTCGGAGGAAAAATATTTTTTTATTAAATTCTACTGCAGTGTTGGTGATGGTAATTTTATATGTCATTGCTATTATTTTACTGTAAGAAATATGTGGTTTGGTTACCAAAATAACTATAATTTCAAGTAGATCAAACCACTTCTTTCTCTCAGTGCGGCGTCGAGAATCGATAATCTCTAATTTGCGAGAGAGAGAGAGAGAGAGAGAGAGAGAGAGAGAGAGAGAGAGAGA